>NW_010162913.1:0-48526 GCF_000695765.1 Mesitornis unicolor
ACATACACATGCACACGTACTGCCTCCTCTCTCTCACACACACATACACCCTCCCATCACACACACACACGGATACAGACTCTCCTTACACACCCACAAACACACCCTCACCACCACACCTCACACACACCTCTGCACCTCACACACACACCACACTCACCCTCCCCACACTCGCCCACATGCATCCACCCCTACACTCCCCCCACACCCACACACATCCACCTCCATGCACCCACACATACACACACACACACTCCTACACACGCCCACACATACAACCACCCACACTCCTCCTCTCTTTCTCCACACCCACACACATCCACCCACACACAGCCCCCCATCCACCCACATCCAGTTACCCACATCCCCACATCCCCACACCCCCACACACATCCACCCACATCTCCACACCCACCCAGCCACCCTTGCTCCCTCACACCCCTCAGGGCTTGGCCTGTGTGCAACACTGGGCCTTTGCCATGCTGGGCCTGTTGGCAGGAGACTGAGGGGGTGGCCCCCTGTCATGGCCACTCCTGGGGTGCTGAGAGCCATTGGAGGGGCACGCAGGTGTGGCCAGGGTGACCTGAGCCCTGCTGACACAGGACAAACCTGAGGGGCTGCAACAGCCACATCCAGCTGAATTCCCTGCCAGGCCGTGGTACCTGTCAGCACCCCATCAAGTGGCAGCCAGTTCAGTGACTGGCCCTTGACTTGAGCTTCCCAGGCATCTCAGGAAAACTCCACTCTGGTCAACAGCAGGGCCTTTGTCTGTCCTCTCTCCTTCCCTTTGCCACTGACCACCACCCCACACCCCAAATCACTGGCTACATTGGATGTCACTTCCCTCCTTTCCCCACTTTTAAACTGAGCGTAGCATTTTTTTAAAGCCAAAAAAGAGGAGCTCCAACAGAGGCATCCACACCAATCCTGCCTTCACCATCACACTGTGACATTACTCATGGCCAGACCTGTTACGGGAGGGGTTGCACCGTCCAGACAGCTCCCATGCAGGAGCATGTTGAGTTTCTTACTCTGCTCCCCCTGCAGTTCTGTCACAGGCACAAAATCCCGGCATTAAATTGTTTTTCCTTTGTAAGAGCCATAATTGCTACGACGAGTCTTTCTTACCACTTTAGGCTTGAAACCAAGACTTGATGCTCAAGAGGAGTTTGTAATTGGCCTTATAGACACATCAAATCTATGTCCTGCCCTCTTTAATGGTGAAAATTGTTGCCATACTCCCCTAAATTTTGCTGCAATAATATTAAAAGATGAATAATACATAGCAACACTCTGAATTCGCTACACTTTGCTAGCACTTTTCATAAGAAAGCACTTTACCAGCTACAGTCTCTGCACAGGAACCACTTTATCTGTCACAGAGATGTACCCACCTGTAAGGTGAAATGCAACAACAGCTTCAATGGGGCACAATAACATCGCGCAGACAACAATGGGCTCCGCAGCTCCAAGTGCCAGAGCCTGCCACCAGCCACAGGCTAAATCGGTCAGAGCATCGGGATGAACGCTTCTTCCCCTGCAAAAGACTATGAGAGCCAACTCAATATTTCATCACTGCAAATGTTTAGAAGCCCTCCCTGTCCTCCAAGGTACTGAGCAACACCAAGTAAATGATTCAGAGCAAATCATTTATTCAAAACTTCTGCCTGCACTTTGTGTTAGTCCAATAACATTAAATTATTTTCTCCCTGCTCAGATGCAGTCAACCCATGCTTAAGAGTTTGTCTGGGCTTTAAATCCAAGGGTTGGCACACGTGATGTGTTGCTGCAGGATTTTCGCTGTACTGTATATATATGTGTATGTGCTTGGTAGGTTCGGTTGGCTTTGTAAGTGACATCCATTTGTCCCTGTTCCCGTGGCATGAACTGAATTTACTGCCAGGGAATGGCTTGGAGCCCAAGGAGAAAGTTCCTTTAGTGGCCAAGATTGGGTTCAGATAATGGACAGAAAATAGTTTTAATGAGAAAGAAAAACAAAGATTTGCAACCATGAAGCAAAAACCTCAGGTTGTTGTATAGCGACAACATAGGTCAGGGCTTCTCTAGCAATCCCTTCTGATTGGTTTCATTAATTTCCTTTTATATATTCTCTATAGGAGTTTTATTCTCCTGCATTGTACTGCAGATCCTGGCATAATCCTGGATTCTGCCCAGCCAAGGCCTCTTACAAGCTAACCACAGTCTGGAAGAGCAAAGGGTTGATTTTTGCACATATCAAGAGGGTGCAGTGCCAACCCAGGGGACCATAGAAAAAGCAGTGGTGGTGGCAACTAATTTTGTCTCACAAAAGCTGTCTGGTGCCAGAGAGAGAGCAAAAACAAGTAAAATGGGCAAGATTGTTTATTTCCCATTCCTCTACCATAAAGTGAAGCAGGGCAGTAGCTGAGTCCTAAAAACTGAAGGGAGCCATTATTCTTGGAAGTAAAGCGTCTGGAAAATACGTTTTATCTCACTGGAAAAAAGGTGTATTCCTTCATTGTGCAGCAAGGGAGATTTTGCATATTTTAATTAGAGCAGTTGAAAAGTTGGGGAGAAGAGAACCTGCTTTTCTGTCAAGCTCCTTAGTGATGAAAAGTTCTGCAAGTTCAGGAACTTGGAGAGAACTTTAAATCCCCACAGCTAAAAATAATTCATCCCTTAAGAAAATGCCGTAGATATGGGTTTTTTTTATGCCTGCCTTAGATGACTCCAGGTCATCAGAACGTGGTTATTAAACTAGGAAACTAGAAATCTTTTTCTTTTTAACTTCCTGCACTTCAAAATCTTTTCACTGTAAACTGGGCAGTGGGTAATCCCTGCAGGGCTGCCATTTTCCTTGTATGTGGAAGAAGTAGAGCAGCCTGGTGAAATACAGCTTGACAAGATTTTTTGGAGGTGCAGCTTATGATGGAGACATGATCAAGAGATTTCTATGTTTCACCTTTAGTAGTTTTGGTTTTTTTCTGGATTACCTTTATTAGAATTAATTTTTATTCCATCTTTTTTGCTCCAGTGAACACACACTGAGCAAAGAGTCCAGGCTGGCTTCTTCACTGGTATGCGGTCAGGACAAGATTAAGCCCCAGGACTTACACCTGCTCCTCCCACTAAAATGTACAGAAAAATGAGTTCAATCGCCATTGTCACTATATCCCTGACACTGAGCTGTACGGCTGGCAAAGAGACCAAAATTATCCCTTAGAAAGACAGCCTTAAAAGATGTTATTCCCTTCTTCAACTTTACTCCAGTCCTTCAGCATGAGGCACACCAGCTTTGCCTCTGCTACGTGACCATTTCAGGGGTGCCGCTACCTGCAGGAGCTGGGAGGAGATAGATGGCCACAAGCAGCGGTCACACTGCTGTTTAATAGATTGCTGCTCATTAACTTAATGCCATTTGCTCCTTCTGTGCCTGTGCCTCCTGCTCTCTGCAAACGTGGGGTGCGATGAATTTGCTGAGCTCTCCTCATGCTCCCCGTGCTTGCAGCCCCTGCTTGTGCACCTGATACCTGTTCTCAGCAATGCCCTGGCAATCCCCTCCTGCAAACACCAATGTGAGGTTTAGTACATGCTTGAATTGTCAGAAACGAAGCAAAGGCCTTGACCTGGCAATAAATATCCTGGGAGGAGCGTGGTGTAACCGTACATGGCCCAGGGGAACTGCAGAGGGCTCAGCAGCCGGGACACTCAAGCATGTGCTACTATTTGCGGGCACTTGCATGAGACCAAAGGAGTTTCATTTCCATTTTCCCACAAATCACCTCTAATTTTAGCCTTTAGGATGAATACCTTTGAAACTTGGCCTTTATTCTCTCTTGCTCAGGCTTGGATATCTGTCTTCAAACCTGGTCTTTTCCTTAGTATGTCATTCTTAATTCTTTAACAAGGAGAGTTTCTTTAAAAAAGAAATCATTACTTCTGAGCTAGTCATGGTTTACTTTGTATTAAGCAACTGAAACTATTTTACATTCCATCACTGCCTCACATTATTATTGTTACGTTTTGTCCTTGGTTCACAAGCTTCTTTTCCCCAGTGACCGTGAGCCAGGCTGTGTTTAAAGAAAACCACTGGATCTCTTGATAGAGCTGGAAACTTATTGGCAAAGTCATTTTTTTCATCTCATGCCAGCCATGTGTTTCCCCCAGCATTGTATTCCCCATCCGCAGCCCCAGAGGTGAGCAAGGAGGGAGGATTTTGGGTACAAACTGCTGGAAATGCAAAGTTGGAAATGGATTGCTTCTGTACGAGAGGGTTTGTGCCCAGTGCTTTAGAGGGGCCATTTGCAAAATCCACAGTTGGCTCCAGTTCAGCTCCTCAGCGCTGTCAAAGCAAAGATGTTTTGGAGAGGATCGGCTGCGGGTGGTGGCTGCCAGCTGCTGCAGATCTGAGCATCCAGCCAGGTCTTCTCTTCCCAGACAATATCTCAAAACGCTATACATTGTGCCTGTCCCGATATAAATCAGCCTCTAGGGAGCTCACCGGCAAACTGATGCAGCATATCCCAAACTGATGCAGCGTATCTTTGTCTGTGTTTAATTAGGATTTGCATATTTGGGACATCAAATCCAGTGCCCTTGTCCTTGTCAGGGCTCTGCTCAAGCTGAGTTAGAGGAAAAAAGGCAGGAAAGTGCATACTGGATTGCGGTGAACTGGATGCAAGTGGAATAAACAGCCAAGGCATCTTCAGTCTCTGCTGGCAATCGGCTTCTGTGCTGAAGCGGGAGTGATTATATCTCTTACAAAATTATAAACTTCCTCTATCTGATACAGTGGAGAAAACTCTCACTTTACAGATAAATCTCACTCTGTGCCATCTTCAGTGCTATTTATGCGCTATGCTTCTCTCAGACTAATTGCAGACAGTGGCTTTCTTTGCAATGCCTTGCACTTCTGACCACTGCACTCTTTGATTTTATGTCCTGTGAAAGTCATGGAGTCAGGAAAATCTGCAAATGCAGAATACGCAATGTATGGCTCATGGTTGTCTGTCCTTCTTTCTGCGCATCCGTGTGTCGCCTACCCAGACTGAATCATTCCCATCTTTTCTCTCTCCTCCTCTGTAAGCACATGTATTTTAATTCAGGATTTTTTCTTTTTGTCTCTTCAAACCTCAGTTCTTTCAAACTGAAGCAGGACAGTGGTTGTCTAGGACCCAGCAGCAAGACTGATGTTGGTCATCTACAACCAGACCGATTTTATTTATATGCAGGTTGAGCCTAAGCAAAATATTTACTTCAGTGGTGTTTCTCATGATTTAGTTTGTGTAGCAAAATTGTTTCTGGTACAGATACCTAATTTCTCTTCTGTTTAATGCAGATAGAGTTCTTCGTGTGGAATAATTTTATTTGGCTTTTGCAACTGGCTGCACTGGGGACAGTTTGAGAGCCCAGAAAGTATAGGGTGGGATTAAGCTTACCAAATAAGAAAACCCTTGACTTTGCATACCTCAGACTCAGAACCTCTCAGTTTTCCACTGCAAACTTTTTCAAAAGGGTTCTGTTAAGTCATCTTTCCGTGCCTTACACCATTATTAATGAGCTCAGAGATGGAGCCACAGTAGAGGGCTAATATTTTGATTAATACTTATTGACTTTATTGCAAACCTGCCAGTGTCATGGGGTTCAGCTTTGCATTTGAGGACAAAAAGAAATAAGCTTTTATGTATCAGCATCTATCTGCAATTTCAAGCCATAGCATCAAAATAGATCTTTTAGTAGGAGCCTTTAAAATAAATTCCTTTGCTTGTGCAAAGCCTCTTCTACCTTGCCCTTAGTATTTCTACCCATTATCTTTTACCGTCTTTCCTTTTTATGATCCCATTTTTATTTACAGTGCAGCCCTTAATTTAGTAGTGCTGACACAGTTACATTTGCAGTAATGGCTTAATTACCATATATTCATGAATAGGGTGGTTAGGGATAGTAGCTACAAACATGACAGATTCATTTGCATCATTGTCATTAGCATGCTGCACAAATGAGTTTTTGTTTGCAAAGTAAGTGTTTAATGGGGCTGTATTGCTTTCATAAGAACGCAAGTCTGGAGGAGAAGAGCGAGCTGCTCCTAATGTGGTACCGGTCTGAAACTTCTGCAAATTGCACTATGATCGTGCTGACAGATGGTATGCAATGCCTTTTTCCAACTCAGCAGAAAATGGAAAAATTATAATAAAGAGACTACAGAGATTAGAGTCTTTTATCAATGGGACTCGAAATCTAGTGCACCATATGCTTGGTATAAAAAGAAACGTTCATCTGAAAAAATTAAAGCAGAGCAGAGACTGAATTTATCTGTTAGTCTTCGTAGACCTCCTGGATAGTTTTTAAGTATAAATGTAATTGCAATGAGTAATAACTTGGTGGTCTGACATCTTCCTTGCTTCCTAATAACGAGGCCTTCCTCACTGCTCTCAAAATTAAACTCTCACTACACTAAGGTGGTTTTGCCAGTGGTTTCCCCATGCTGCTTGCTGATGGCAAACCTTATCCAATGCCGATGGGGGCAGAGGGATCTCCACCAGCATCCGTCTGACCTTGTGGATGTTTGGTTGAGAAGCACAGAGATGTATCTTCAAACATTTGCAATCAGCGCTGGTGTTTCTCTGAGGATTATTACAGCTGCTCATTATCAAGTGTTCCTTGGTGGCAACAGATGACGTGGTCAACAGCCTTGGAGTACTGTGCATATTCACACACAGCTTGAAATCCAGGCTTACGAGTTCTGCTGCTAAATATATTCCTTTCAGGTGGTACACGGAGATAGCCGTCGTTCCTGATAAAATGCTGATCGCCAGTTCAAGTGGATGTGAAACTCGGTACCATTGTTAACCACAGGTGTTTCATCTCTGTGCATGTGTTCACAAGGAGAAAATCACAGATCTTGATTCACTGAAATACCAAGGTGCGTGCCTGACTCTCAGCACACAAAAAGTCCCACTGTAGTTACTGCATTTGCTGAAAATCAGGTATTTACTGAAGTGCATCCCTTAATCTGGATCAGAATTAAGGATTACAAAAGGGACAAGCAGGTAGCAACACTTTCCTAGGAAATGCTCCCAAACTCCCAGAGCTTGCAGCCTCAGCCCAGTCCAGAGATGTTGTCTTTGTATTTGAGATACATCAATGATGTTTTCTTTCTTCAAATTTTCCTGCTTCCTTTTGAACTTTGTAAACTTCTAGCACCTACAGCATCCTGCAGCAAGGAGTTCCACTGCTAAGTCACATATTCTTTCTTCTTTTTTACAGCGATTATCTACTTGCTATCTTCCGTTCCTGGAGTCTGGGTTGACACCTGCAGAGGCAATCCTATGGCCCTGGATGTTCATGGATTTAGGATGCATCAGCAGGATACACTTGTTTCACTGGGATAAGACTTGGTCTCTTTGTTCCCAAGGAGCAAAACCCACTATATTACTCAGAAGTATATTCATTCCATAAATACACTTTTTTCATGTTTATTCATCCCTATTTACCACAGCAGATAGCAGAACTCCGGACTCAGATTCATGCAGCAATCAAAAAAAAAAAAGAAATTTCTACCAGCTTATAAAGATTTGTCATGTTGTCACTGTGTTTATTTTCTCCATCTATTTTTCTCCTTTCTGTGCATTGCTTTATGCTCTGCAGGGCCCTCAGGGAAGGGATAGAGGGTATTGTTTTGAAAAATATAAGGTTTTTTTGAGTAAAGGATACAAAATTAATTTGCTTCACAGAGCCTGGAAGCTTATTATTTGACAACTGTACTCCACTGAGCAAACAGAGCACACATGGCCAAATTTATCACATTGATCACCAGACCCTGGTCTTTTGTTCTTCAGGCTGTAGAGTCTCCTTTACAATTAGAGAATGGGAATTTGGCCAAACACGTGTAACCACAAGTTGCTGTTTTTTCACTAACATGTACAAGGATAGAGTAATGATGTAGCTACAGCTCTGGTTGAACTGGGAAGAGCAGAGGAACAGAACATTGACCACACTGCAGATACAAGACACCACGCAGACAGGTGATGGATATTGAACCACCTCTATTGGTAAACCCAAACTTAAGCTTAATAGCAAGGACCTCACCCTAAAGAGCAGAAAGATCAGAAGTCAGAAGAGTCATAATGGTTTTCTCCGAAAAGAAGATATTTTTTTTTTCTATTTAAAGGATTGGGAATCACAAAGGTTCAGAGTCGCATCTGGATGGACTCCAAAGCACCACTACTGCTCCCATGCTAGTCCACATCCAAGCTACCAGGCACTGTACCCTAAGGTTATTTTGGATATTTGATGGTCTCAAAATAGGATGCGGCCTGTCCTTTGGGCAGATACCATTACCAAGCTGGGAAACAAAGCTGAAGATAACCTATTCTTTGGAGTATTTACACACCAGAAAATGAGGGACAGAAAACGGAGTGGTTGCACTGGGAAAGTATGTCTGTACAGTGCTGTCTTCTATGGATGCAGCTCCATTGGTCCCAGCTGGGCCACCTGCTTGATGCACAGTAGTTGCATTGCTTGTTATATCTCCTCTTTGCTTTGTGTTTTTGAGTGTGACTAGGAAGAGCCCAAAATTACTCATATAGACAGAAATGTCACTATGGAAACAAGGAGACAGCTGAGTATATTTTGGCCAGCATTGACACAACTGCTCTAATAACCCAGGAGATGGGGCAACCCTGTGTGTCTGCAGGACAGCTCCTTGAGGACCAAACCCGTGGCAGACCACACGGCAGTGAGGATGGCAAAGACAAACAGCTCAGTGCTTCTTCCAAAAGCTTTGAGTATGTGTGCCATGAAACCCAAATCCTTAAAACCTCTAAAATATGTAAATGTTTGGGCTAACAGACATTATTAACTTTTTCCTATTCTCACAGAGAGAGAGCTGTCATAAATATGCTGCTCTAACCATCTTCTCTGCAGATCCATTCTCTGTGGGGTCTTCCTCTGTAGTGTCTTGATGGAGAGATGAGACTTCCTACAGATTAACACAAAATTTCCCTACCAGCACAGACTCTCATGTGATATAAAATCAATTTAAGTTGAAAATACAATTAGAGCCAGGAAGTGTGTAATGCCAGTGCTTTAAACACCTTCCAGACACCTTGGTACCCAGGGAGATACTCGATGTGGCATCCAAGTGGATGGTCCCCAAAGGGTGAGTGGGAATATGACCCTCTTTGGGAAATTTTGGGTAGTTATTCCTGCCCACAGTGGGGAACATGCAGGGAGCTCCCATCACGTCCCAGACATCAGGAGCTTCAGTCAGTTTGCCCACGGCAAATGAAGTTATTAGTCTGACTGGGACTTTTTCTGCTGGTTTTGTTTTCCAGAGCTAATTATTGGTGAAGAAGGAAAATACACTTTTTAACCACCTGTATCTTGGGCAGATCAAACCTCCTCTCTCCCACGATACCAAAAGAGCCTCCCACAGCTGACCAGGACCACAGCTGCTGCTTGAGAAGCATTTTCAGTAATGGCAAGAGTTGTACTACACGAGAGCAACTAAGCTGGTGCAGTGATGGGAGCAGAATTTAGGAAGGGGATTAGACACACACACTCCCACCCCTGTGCTATCTCTCTTTATTTTTTTGCCACTTGTACTCAACTTAATTTCCATAGCATGCATTAGGTGATACTTTCCAGTATAGCCAGGGAGCTGTGTCCAAAGGTTTGCATCATTTTGGAAAGATGTGATTTTTCCAAAAAAATAGTTTTTAAAGATACTTAACTGATCCATTTGATCTTTCAGCTTTGCTTTTTCTTCAGCCCATTATTCCTCAGTTGACAACTGTGTTGTCCTTTACACAACCACATTTCTTACAACAGGCAGCTTAAAAGAAAATTAACCCTGAAGAGTCAAACGCATCTTGATCCTTTCTGGGCTAGTCTCTCTCTGATCTGATCCTTTTTTTTTTGCCATGCCTATGCTGCTCAAAAGCAATGCAAATAAATCTTCCTGCAAATCACTGCCTTCTTCAGCCTGCAATTTCCACTGTCTGATTCATTTAGTTCTGTATATGAAGCAAAATAAGGGAAGATGATAATATTCTTTCCACTGAGGTGAGTTTCTATCGGGACTTCTTCTTAGACCCCAGCACTTTTACTCTTTTAAAAGCTCTACCATCACTGTGGTACCTCTAGAAAATAAAAAAAACCTGTTTTACCACACAGTAAAGCAGAAAAGTGAGCTGATACGACCAGAAGCTGTGAACAACACGAGGGAATCTGCCAGGCTCCTCCATGTTAGGAAATGCCAGCATTTTGTCTCAGGCTGCTCTAGTAAACAGAATTTATAATATGTTCCCCCAGAGCAAAAGATGAAATAAGCTCCTGTATATAATATAATTTCTGTGGGAGGAAGTTGTCTGCATCGTTAGTTATACTGAACGTGCTCTTGTTTTCTTGCATTGTGCTCTGCTTTCAAGTCTTAAGTCTCAGAAAGATTCCCCTTGGAGAACATTGAAATTAAAGACTGAATCAAGAATGAATTAATTCTGTTCACTAATTGCAATGCTCGTGGTACGTAGTCCTTGGGAACAATGCGAAGAGCAGCTGCTGCTCTGCCGTGGTGAGGTTCTGCTCCCTGCAGCCAGGGAAGAGCTAAGTGTTTGATTTTAATGCTCCTGTCGGTCCCCAGCATCCCTGCAAATGCGTGAAATGTTTGCTGATGCCAAAGTGGTCAATGTCCTGGGATAAGCCTGCGCAAACTGCAGGGTCTCGCCAGGCTTTGCCAGGAGCATCTGCACTCCCAATGTCTCCCCTGCTGTAGAGCCACTTAAAATTTGGCCAGGATGCGCTGGTGAAGGTGAGGCACATAAAATCCAGTTTTTCAGCATCATTACATCTGCATTTAGTCGCAAGTAACACTGATCCGGCAGCTCCCCAAGTCCCTTTCCAGTCTGGTGGTGACCCTGGTGGGGTGTGGGGGAGCAAGTGGAGCTTCAGCATTCGGTGTGTCCCACTCCCACCCCAGCACACCATGGCACTGAAGCTTGGTGGCCTTAATTTAAGACCTGAATAGTGCTGTCTGTTACCCACAGGTCAAATTCTCTCTGAATTTCCAAGGTGCACCTCTTATTCCGAAGTGGCACAGAGAAGTCCCCAAGCCCTTGAAAGAGTATTGTGCCCATTGGAACGGGAAAAACTTCCTCACATAAGGAAAACCTTTTTCACTGTGAGGGTTACAGAGCACTGGCCCAGGCTGCCCAGAGAGGTTGTGGAGTCTCCTTCTCTGCAGACATTCAAAACCCGCCTGGACACATTCCTGTGTGACCTGGTCTGGGTGATCCTGCTCTGGCAGGGGTTGGACTGGATGAGCTTTCGAGGTCCCTTCCAACTCCTGAGATTCTGTGATTCTGTGATTGACTTTACAACACATTGGAAAATAATCCATAATGAACATACGTTATTTTAAAAAGTTGCAGAGATCAGTCTGAGCAAACATTTCACCTCCGGATGCAGCAGTGTCAAATCAGAAGACAAGCAGATACATAGAGCCCATTTTTTTCATAAAAACACACTTTAAATTGCCAGCCGTATAATTTCTTAGCTTTTAATGAGAAGCTTCACCTCTTTGAAATTAACTTCACTTTTGACATGTAATGATGCGATTGTTCATCACATCTTTGATTCCACATTCAAGACATCGCCTATTTCTCTTTTTTGAATCTCTGCTGGAATTCAAAACATTGCCTATTTCTCTTTTTTGAGTCTCTCTTAATAAGAAAGTTCAGTTAAAAAAGAAGTTTGCCTTCATATGCATTTCCCATGCGTGTGCAAAAGCCACAGCCAGCTTTAGTGCTGCCTCCTGATATGAAAGCCCTCAACGATTTTTTCACAAACTCTACAATATATTGCCATCATTTTGCATTTATCAGCAGGTGCTATTAAAGGACACAAAATATGTCAATGTAGGGCCGGGAGGTGATGGGAGAGAAGTGTCTCGGTGCGTAGCGGGAGAGTGACAAGCGGCGGGCGTTCAGCGCTGGCACAGTCCCCGCTGGCAGGCTCCCTCCTTGCGGGGTGAGGAGTTACGCTACGACACATGTGGCACCCGCTCTTTATATATAAATTACAAATTTAGATCCTCCTTTTTGTTTTTTTTTTGGGGGGACGGGACTTTTTATCAAGGAGAAGGCAGGGCGCTACTTCTTGTTTAGCAAACATTGCTTCTGATGTTCCCAAATGGGGAGAAGAGAGGGGAGGGAAAGGAAATCTCTAATGATATGGGAGTCATCAGTCATTGTTCACACCTAATGAAAGGAATCATTATCATATTAGTGCCGGTCCCAGGCTCCAGCAATGAGATGGTGATAGGCATTTTGACAAAGTCAGACCAATGATCTGGAAAACTAGTTCCCAATGTAGTAAACTTGTAACAGAAATAAGCAGGAAAAATTCCAAATTTAGGTGCCATCTCTGAATTTCACCAGATCTGACATATCCCCAAGGCTATGGGCTTGGCGAAGCAGAGGATGCTGATATTATATGCATTTACTAAGTGTAGAATCTCCTGTCTGCAACTGCGTTTCAGGCATACTGCATGATAAAAAAATTCTCAGTGATTCTGTACACGTGTGTGTGTATATATGTATATATACACATATGTGTATTCATCCACCCTGTAGATGTTGCTCACCCCTACTATGAGACTAGAGCACAATGTGTCTCTAGCCCAAATTTAGAGCAGAACACCCTGCTTTGCATCCTGGCAGTCTTTCTCATCCTTGGTGTATCCATCAAAGCAGCGTTTGTGCCTATAGAAATCTTCTGCTACAGCTGGAGTCTCGTTTGTACGGCACATGTAGTGCAAGCTACAACTCCAAATACTCAAGGGAATTAAAAATATGAAGGCTGTGGAGGTGTAAAGTGAAGGAAGGAAAATGTTGATTTACTGGCAAAAAGAAAGGAGGATTTCTTTCGGAGTTCAATTGTATTAAATTGTGGATAATGCCAATGCAGGCAAATTGTAAATGGCACCAGGAAGACCAGAAACTTCACCTAAATTGAAGTTCTTGCTCCCTAAGTGCAGCAAGAAATAGTCACAATTTTGTTATAAGAACAAGAAAGCACAAATAACACCAAGGTATTTGAGAGATCGGGAGAGGATGTGCACTCTGGAGTCAAAAGGTTGCCAAAAGAAGAGGAGTGAGGCTTATAGCAGCCAAAACCCTGGCTCAGAACACTTTTCTGCCTGGTGTGGATCCTATCTATCTCCTGTGCACAGTCTGAAGTAATAAAAAGGTAGGCTGCGGAGGAGCTAAATGGTATTATTAGCAGTTTCTGACTTATCTCATCTTCCAGAAATTGGGAAACATCCCCCTAAAGAGCTTGGGACCCCAGAGGGTCTCTGAGGTGTCTGTGGCAAAACTCACTCAGTTCCAATGTCATAGCAGTATGTGTGTATATATAGATATACATACACATACACACACGTGTGTGTATATGCACCTTTATATATACTTGGGCCTGTTAGCATGTAAAGAATAACCCTGTCACAGAACTGTATCTTTGTGGTGTCTTATGTTCTCAATATTATATCAAGAACAAGAACAGAAAGAGGAAAGGAAACAGGTTTTTTTGCTCCAAGCAAATAGCTGCAGCTCTTGACATATATTTAACTGGGAAAAAAGCAGGATAATATTAAAAGAATAATAACACAGAAAAGCAAAAGCCCATTTTTCAAGTTAATTAAACACATATAACTGCCCGGCTTCTTGTTAGCCGTCCTTTGAAATGCACAATCACTCTTGCTTAAATGCTGAGTATAAAGCGTATTCTTTATCTGTACTCTCCCAGCCCACCTGGTTTCTGTAGATGGGTCCAGCTGCAGTTCAAGGAATTGCAATAAAGCATTGCAGGTGGAATAAGGCGGAGAAAAGAGGACAACTCCACTGTCCCATGTCCAGGGATCTTCCAGCACAATATATCCTCTGAAAACCTCAAATATCTGCAACAAAAGTGGCCCCCGAATAGAAGTGGCACCACTTTTGCCCATGCCAAGGTGGGTCCAGAGCCAGCTGGCGTGTTCATGATTGACAAAATGGCATTTTCCCTGTCGTTTACCAAAGTGATCCATTGCCCGTGGTCTGTTGCATCCGAGGCTTTCCAGATGCTCCTGTTGTGCGTTAATCATCGACAGAAATCCCGAGGATGGCTGGAAAAGCTTTTGAGGCAGGCAGTTTTCCTAAATACAGATATGTTTTTCTCTCACTCACAGTAGTCAAACTTGCCTCCTCTTTGCCCTCAATTCTGGCATTTTTGGCAATTTGCAGAAAGCCCCATGAGCCCTTGCAGGCGCCATGGATAAGCTCAGAGAGAAAGAAACCTGCTCTGTGTGCCGAGCAGCCGAGGACACGGAGACGGACACAATTCCTTGTGGTGATACCAACAACCAGAAATACTGGACTGGAAACAGAGAAACTATTTGGGAGCTGGAGGAGGGACAGGGAAAGCCTGGCAAAGTCATGGGGTGGGTGCTTTGGCAGGGCTGGAGGGCACAACACATCATTTATCCAGGTGGCTGGTCCTGCAGTCTGCCAAGCCAAAACATTCATCATCCAACTCCACTGAATTCAGTGGAAATAGGCCAGAGGCTTTTTGGCTCAGTGAATGCGCATCACTGGCCCATAAAATGTTTGGTGGGGGAAAATGGGCTTGATAATGCTTTCTGTGCATGCTGGCAACAGGTATTTTTAATAGGGTCGCTACCCGGAACACCTGTAATGATATATTGTATAGTCTGAAGGTACCATTCGTTGGAATTGTCACATCTGTGGGAAAATCAATAACATTTTGAAAATGTTTTTAATGTTTTACACCACATGTACAGCTAAAGGAAAATAATGGACTTTATCCTCATTTACCAAAAATGACATCTTCTTATTGAAAACCAGTGTTTTAAAAGAATACATCAGATTTGAAACTGGGTATTTGATGTATAGATACTAAGGTATTTAATGAATATCTTCATTTCACTGCTTATCGAGCAGTGCCGTTAATAATGACATAGAAACTGGAGCCATTCTTTCATGCCGGTTTTCTAATGGAAAATTTTCTTTGAAAGTTTATCTTCAAAACAACAAGCTTTTAATAAAAAAAGTTAATTTGCAGCCAGCTATCCTACCAAAAATCTCTTACTCAGAAATGTTTTGCTGAGTTAAGGGCTATTTCTTTCATCATTTCTCCTAGAAGGCAAGGGCATTGCAGCGAATTCTGCTGAATAAAGCATTGGCAAGAGATGCAGATTGACATTAAACCCCAGAAAAACTTCTACAAGCAGCTGTCATGGAGTCACTATTATCAAATCCCATATTTCCTTGTCATCCAAAACCAGATGAAATATTTATGGTCCTCAATGACAACGTTTCTGTATCAAATGATGGAGGTTCCTACTCCCAGATCTAATGAGCTACAGAATGAGACGTGGAACCTGCCGCTGGCTACGGGCAGAATATCAGCCCAGCTGGATCTCAACAACCTATAGTTTTGATACAAAATCTTACTTTTAGGTGGGAAGAAGGGCATGTTTCTGTGAAGAGATGTTTTTCAAAATCCCCAGAGGTCAGGAAGCTAGGAGCATTGGGCTGAGCTACGTGCCAGTCTGGTTGTCAGAGGTACGTCAGATGTACAACTTAGCACATGGTTCTATAACTACATAAATAAAAATATAGGTCTGAGAATAAAAGCAGCTTAGCTGTGATTTTTATATGCGACGGAGGAGAGCCCAAGCACCGAATACCCACCCTTTCCTGAGGCAGGCATTAAGCAGGATTCAGTAAAATGAGGGGTTTTCAGGCACAGGGAGGTGGTTGCAGCCGGAAGGACCAGAGCAGAGATTTAATCAGGGGAATGTGCTTTTAATTTAGCCTTTTTTTCCTTTTGTAACAGGGCCACGGAAGAGCCTGGAAAGAGGAATAATTAATACATGAGGCCTGAGAGCAGCATGGGTAGCGACTGCAAAAATTTCACTGAAAGCCAGTTTTAATTGTGCCTGCAAGCTGTTGTCCAGGAAATCACTGCTGCACTGAGCGCTTTGGAGGTAAAAGAGGATGTTTTGCTGCTCTGCTTTGATGTTCTGGGCTTTTTCAGGCTGCATTTGGTGGTTTCTCTCTCCTGGGGAATGTCAGAGGGCTCCAGATCATCTGCCTTTGTTGACGGGGTCGCAATCACGACAAGAAAACTTATCTATGCAGTTGCAGATAAGCTGGCACTTCTTTATTGCAGCGCTGGGGAAACACAGAGGATAGCTCCTCTAATTGTGCTCTGAAGCCCATACATTTTCACAGCCCATTTATACATCTTTAACAAAGTGAAATTTTACAAGCATGCATAAAATGTCAGCCTTTTAATTTGCCCTTTACCTTGATTGGTTTCTCATTACCATGCCATATAAGACATTGAATTATTTCAAAAGCTTACCCCTATATAATTTCATAATTTCGACATGGAGAGAAAAGACAAGTTATGGCCTACTCTTATGATTGACCACAGCTATTATCCTGCATGCTATTGTTTAATTCTTATAGCAACTATTCTTCTCTTGAACATGGTACTTACCTCATCTAAGTACTTATACAAACAAATACTTACTCTGACTACTTAATCATCAACCTACTTTAATTACCTTGGTCGGTCAAAGTGTTCTTTTAACTCTACAGCTTAAACAAATACCTACACATTTTAATCAACCAAAATTTTCTCATGGCTGCAACACCTTGGTGGCTGAGCCAAAAAACTGGGGTGAGACAGGGGAAGCGTCTGTGTGGTGTGAACCCAGAACAGCACAAAGCTTTAAAGAATGAAGAAAATAATGACCCAAGTTGTTAAAGAGAAAAGGTGATGTTGCTTTCTTCAGTCTTTTTTGAAAACTAAACAGGGTCAGTTTTCTGTAGAACGATGTGATTTTGTTAATGAAAATCTTGAAGGTTTTGTACTCCTTAAAATAAGTAAAATTTCCCATCGCCCTTCCTCCAAGCCAAAGTTATTATATACACTCAAATAAGATTCAGCATCGTTAGTCCTCTGATCTGTGTTTTATGAAGAACAAATTCGCCTCCAAAACTCTCCTGGCTGTAGATGAGACCATGGGATGGAAACTAATGAGTAGAAATCAATGCCTTCTACTAGGTATCAGTGTCATTCTGATAGGCATCAATGCCATCGTTGACATATTATATTAAAATAACTGTTTGTGAAAACTGAATATTGCCGTTCACCCGATGGCACAGTCCTCCCCCTGGTGCAGGAGGCATTGAGAAGGGATCTCCCATCGCCCTGTGGATGCTGTGAGTCTCTGGAACATTGAAATCATGAAAGGGAAGCAGACTGGGACTGTGCTGCGTTGTATGGAGAATGTTGTGTTTCTTAGCCTGTGTTTCTTTGCCTGTGTTTGTCCAGATGCAGGGGAAGGCTCTTTGCTTTTCCTTCAGTCTTTGCATTTCATAAACTCTCTGGAGCTACAGAAATCAGCTCCCAAAGGACATTTTAAGAGTAAATAGTCCCAAATACATTCCTGGCAGGCAGCAGAGTTTACTGCTAACAGAATAGGTTTTTGGCAGTGATGGGTTTTAGCTTTTCCTTGGGTCTGAAGCAGTGGTTGGGTGCAAGCAGAGGATAAATGTGGCAGCTCCACGGCTGTGCAAGCTACTGGCAGAGGCACTGCAGGAGCCACGTTTTCCTCTGCTCCCATGGGTTTCATGGTTGGTGCCATGCCATAGCATCACACCAGGGCTGGTATCAGCAAGGAGCTTCCCCCCAAGTCTTTAATTAACACCTGGGTAATGAGAAGGTTCATTGTGGAAACCCTTCAGTAGCACAGAGTTAGCATTCGGCTCCCAGTGTTGGGTACACTTGCTGGAGCATTAGAAGAATTGGCACAGTGGATTTGCCTGTCAAGGCATTCCCACTGGCCGTGCTGGCACCACGCTTATGCTTGGCTGCCAGCTCCAAGCCCAGCAGGGATGGAGAAAAACCCAACCTGGGGGAAAAGACCAGGACATGGAGGCACCAGATATGGTGGAAACCTGAAGGCAGACACATACAGGGTTTGAAGCTACTTTTCTGAAGAACTGGACAATTATAGTGAAGGAAATGACAGGGGAGAGAAAAAAAAAGAAGCACTTTTTGAGCCAGATGTCATTACCTGCAAGACCTAGGTGAGGCCTTCACTCCCTCACTGCTACTGAGATTTATGGTCTCCCGCTGTAACAATAATATGATTTTGCCTTCAAACTGAGCTTTCTAAAGCAGGAAATAGTTGCTATCCACCTTCAGGAGAAAACAGAGGTCAGTTGTCCAGGGCTGCACGGTGAGATTTGGCAGAGACAGCAGCAGATGAGGGACCTGGGCTGCCAGGTCCACAGCCTGGCTTGCGGCTGTTTTGGCCAAATCGCTGGCGATTCAGTAATTTTCTTCTATTTTCTTCCATATCTTCAGCAATTACAAGCTGTGGGGCTAAGGGCAGTGTGACCCCCGGGCCAAAAGCCTAATCGGGTTTTTCAGTTTCTAAATACTTTAGTAGATTAGAAAGTCATTTTTGTTGTCATATTTAGGTTCATTAGTAGCCTGTCAAATGAATTATCTCCAATCTCGCTGATGACACTTGGTTGGGCTCCAGCTCCGAGCACACCATGACGCTGCTGACAGCAGCCCGTGTAATTCTCAGCCAGTCATCAGCAGGAGAGAAAAAAATCATTACGAGTTTTGTCACTGTCATGTGGTCCAGATTGGACAAATTATGATGGAAACTTTAATGTTTCATGAAAACAGCCATTGACTACAAGTGGCGTTTGCTGGTGCTGGCTCTCCATGCTCATTAGAACCATCTCTAACACTTTGCAGACAGTGAGGACTGGGGTTGAAAGAGCTTTCTGATGGCAGATACGATCACAAGAGCTTCACCTCTGTGGTGCCTCTCCACATCCACGGCCTTGGGAGCTGGGGGATGAATGAAAGTCAGAAATGATGAACACAAACATCTCCCACCTTTTAATTTATTTGCACCCAATGACTGACTCATCGTTATAACCCACTCACATTTTAAACAGCATTTTGGCATGTTTCCACCACCTAATACAATACAGATAATTCTCTCACAATGTACCAAAGATAATGCAATTAGCATGGAGTTTTCATAGACATGTTTTATATTATCTACTTAAAATAATCCTATTTCCTTGCTATAATCTAATCTAGCTGTGACTTGGTTTGCCCTAAATGAGATGTATGGTCAAAGTACCAACTCAGAAATAATAAACAAGGGGAGGATAAATGCTGTATGATTGCGTTTCGATTGAGATACTATGGATTTGGAGTAGACTTCATGCTACGTCTGGCTTGGGGTAGTGTATTTGTTAATCAACTGACATGGCGTTATTTAAAGGCATCACTGGTCTCCAAATACAGGAAGATCAGGTAATAAATACATCTTCCCCACCTTGCATATGTTTGAAACCTCAGTGACTGTGTGAAACTGTATCTGGGTGTTTCCAAATGATGTGAAAAATTCCCCCATCTGCGCCAGAAAAAGGATTTGGCCTTTTTTTGTTCCTTTCTCATCCTCTAATGATCTGTCAGCTGCAAAATGAATTTATAGTTAGCTGAAAGCCTAGATGGGCTTTCAGAATCTATCAAAACTTCCTGGTCTGACGTTTGTCCTCTGCAACCACACTCATCCATCACTTTTTCTTCTCCTGTCTTTGAAGTATTGTATCATGGATGGGCAGGAAGCACGGAAATTCAGATTACTTATATGGAGAGAAAGAAAATCCCCTGTTTACACAGCAGATCAGATTCTGCTTTGCATTTTTCTGCAGTGTAGAAAAGAGTATAGGCATAGTGGGGTACACCTCTGAGCTCAAATCCCCACAGGCAGGGTCAATGCCACAATCCATGTCTCCAAGGCAGGGGCTCCTGGTTGTCTCCATCCCTCAAAATCCTGAGAACTTGTTCCTCCTGTCCTGAGCCACACAACCCACAAATGTGCTTTTCCTGTAGCCATGTATTTTTAATAGGCAAACATTGAGCCTACAAACTCCAGACATCTTTTTGGATTAGTTGCCGCAGCTGAAAAATCTGATGGAAATAGGAGGGTTTTTAGGTGTAACACAAGTAGTGGGTTTGCCACAATTTAAAATCAGATCAGTCAATATGAATGGAGGGCCTGATTCTGCTTTTACCATCAGAGAGGCACCGTCTATCCAAGCTTCTGAGTATTGTGTTCAGCAAAGCACTTAAGCACATGCTGAGCCGTATGGGCATCAATCCCATCTCCTGCGCTCTGTGGGATTTGTGGCTGTGCTTAGAGATAAATACAACTCCAAAGTGGCTTAAGTGCTCAATGAAAAGGGATGAAGCACCTCGTAGCCTTCCAGTCTTTGCCAAACTGGGTCTTTAAACACATCTGGTGGCTCACCTCACTGTCCCGAAGAGTCACGTTTGTCCCCATCTGACCCGCCTGGCCAATACCTGCCTTGTACCATGATTGCCACTCGAATCCCACTGCTGTGATCATTGGGAAGATGCCAAAAACATGGCCATCTTTCCCAGGCTGCCCACAGTTAGAAGGCCATAATTTTCTGTGTTTATCTATTTTATGGAGATAAAATAATATACATGATTAAAATCATTTCAGTCTTAAGCTTCTGCACTCATAATATGTCCCATTTCTTTTTTTTTTGGTCTTTAAAATTACTCCATCGCCACTGAGCTGCAGCATCTCTAATCCTTATGGATGAAGATGCAGGGAATGCAGAGCACATTATTAATATACAGTAATTTCCAAAGCATTAAGAGCAGACACATATTATGGCAGTCACTGTAAAACAGCAGCAAAACCTAATAACATGTAAAGCAAGAGCAAACTGTATTGCAAAAAGCTTTTCGCAAGCTGAAGGATGATGTAAAATACAACGGGCAGAGGTGTCTGTTGGTAAGGGGAGCACAAGCAGACATTAAAATGCCATACAGAAATGCTGAGCTCTTGCTCTGGTCGTGCTTGTCCACATCCTTCCCCCTTCACTGCTCTGTCTCATTCATCTTTGGCCTCTTTTCCAAAAGCACCAGCAAGTGCAGCTCCTGCAATCCACCCAAATTCCTGCAGCTACTTGGGTCATGAGACCAGAGAGGACATAGAAAGCCTCAAATTTGGCATCCAAGTCACGTAACGCACGCTGAAGAGCTCAGAGAGTCAAGCAATCCTCAGTTATACCACTTTAATTTTTTAAATGCCAGCAATCCCCAGAAAGCATCATTCAGAAGAGTTTACCTGCTTAAATCCTAAACACTCTAATAAAAATGCTATTTAAAACATTGGGATATACGAAAAAGAAGCACTTGAAAACAGATAAAATGGATTCAGCAAAGTAATTGTGCACACACATAAAATACTCATCCAGCACAGTGTAAGCTTCAAATAATGCCCCATTAATTAATGCTGAATATAGTATGAGAGGTTACATAATGAAATAAAGTACAGTAGCAACAAAAAACCCCCCAATTCAATAAATAAACCCTGCCTTCTGTCCTGAGCTGTCCCCTAAACACATGTTCTTGTTTCACCCATGAATTACAGTGCCTGGTACATCGGACGTCAGGGATTTCATTTCATTATTTCATCAAAGGAAGATCATAAAAATTGGTTTTTACAGCCACTGTATTTGTCTGAAAAATGCCCAGAGAGGATATGGACTATACCAGCATTCCTACACAAGTCAAGCCAATTAAATTGATTTTATCAGGAGGAGAATATATATTAATTAACATCTTCTCAGCCTCTAAATAATGAGAGTCATTCAGGGTCCATGCCTGCAATACAGGAGGGTCGCAGCAGCAGAGACACACACGTCCTCACCTGCATCCTGCCCTCCCCGGGAAAGACTTGGTGGTGCTGAGGAGTCTCTGTGCCCCTCTGCAAGGGTGAGATTTTTAATCTGTAGCACATTTTGCATAAAATGTCAAAATATTCCCTGTCCCATTGTCACACTTAGCCTCTTCTAGAAGCCACCTCACTTTTTAAACTTTCATCCCACCTGCATCTTCAAACTCAGTGGGAAGTGCTGGGTGAGTAACCCAGGCAGCCCCAGCTTTCATCTCAAAGACACCTTCAGAAAGTAGAAATGGGAAGAATAAAAATTGAAAGCCAGCCCAAATGAGCTCCCAATCCAGCTGCTATTGGAAAATGTAAGGGAGGAACCTCAGCCTTTTGAAAATAAAATCAGACATCTGATTTTTTTTTTTTTATTTAAATAAATTGTTCTGGATGTTTTGGTCATTTCTGCAACTAAAAGCCAATGTGCTAAACTAGGACAGACCCCACTCATAGTCCCAGGTTTAAGCTGAGCCTTTTTTTTTCCCTTCCACCTTTGAAAATATTAACCCTAATATTAACACTAGGTCTAATTTTCAGACTTCTTGATCCCTTCTTCCCAGCTAGACTGCAGCAGGGCAGAGCTCAGCTCTTGTGCTTCACTCAGCCTTCACAACCTCTCCATCTCTCCAGACTGGATTTTATTTCATACCAATTGGTGTATGATAAACCAGCTCCTGGAGAGATTTAGTGAGGGACTATCTTCCTGGGTCACATGAAAGATTTTGCCTTGTCCATAATCTGTCACAAGCTGCAGCGCTTTGACATTATCCTCTGCTCCATCGAAAAGGCAGATTTATCTGCCTACATGTACTATGCTATACAACAAGCTCCTATAGTTAAACTGAAGGATGAGGTTTTTACGGGAGAGAAGCGAAAAGACCACTGATTGCTTTTCTTCCTCAAGGGCCTCTGTAATGAAAAGGCTTCTTAATAGCACCAGGCTTGAACATATTAAAAATAAAGGTAAATTTCTTGGTGGTGTCTGTAGGTGCCGATTGGAGCCTTGAGCCACATTGTGCCCACAACTTGCTCTTTAAACGGGCTTTTTCTCTCCTTTGCTTGCAGTCCTCCACCAAAGCTCCCAGGCTTCGCACTTCATTGCTTCGTCTTATGCATGGAAAAGGACTCTAAATTACAATTATTGGTACCCTAGTTTCTTTAAAAGTAACTGCCTATGGGGCATGGTGAGTAGAATTTAATTTTTCTTCAGATTTAAATAATCTTTATTTTGGCATAGATCTCCAGCGGAGATTTGACACCCATAAACCAGGAGATATTTTTCACTCTTCTTCAAGTGTGATTCAGATATGTATTGACTACAAAAATTATTTTCAGCCTGCAAATAGTTAGAAAGAGATGGCATTTACAGTGACAGATGTCCTGGACTTTAATATTAATGGCACTCCCAAGTTTGCTCCCAGGAGGCAGCACTAACTGTTGTTGACTTAATGATTTTTTTAAAGAACGATAAGTCATGAAGTGTTATGTCATTTATTCTGGGGCGGGGGGCGGGGGGGAACCCACTCAAGAGTCTAATTTAATTTGGTTTACTTTCAACAGTTTAGTCCTGCAATGACCTTGAAAATGCCGGTCAAATGACTGTGAGATCGTTACAATTGAGAGGTGTTTTCTTAGTGGAATATCTGTTTCCGTAGGTACTGTTTAGGCGTTACATGGCTGGGGGGGGTTTGCACTTTCTGATTTTAAGCGTCTAAGCTGGGGTCTGGGGGTCTCTGCAGAGTTACTGGGACCCTCTGCAGGTCCATAATTCAGGATTGCCCTCCATGCGGGCGTGCAAGTTGGACACAGTAAATGTGGCTGGCATTGGTGTCTCATGGCCCAGCCTGCCCTCCACTTTGAAGAGGCTAAAGCAGAAATTCAGCTGTCAAATCAGCTTTGATTCAGGTTTCTAACCCACCCAGCCCCACACATCCCAGCCACCCAATTCTGCAATAGCCCATGGGTCTGTCATTGTGACAGCGGAGATGTATTTTTTATGGAACAAGCAGTAATTTGGTATTAATAGCTGGCACTTCTCTTCCCTCTAAAGCAGCACTACACAAACAAGAGGGATTTCTAAGGAGACGCCATCAAAACCCAGAGGTCAGAAGGGAAGCAGAAGAGCACAGGTACCCAAAAGCAGCCTGAGGCTTGGTGCGTGTTGTCTGACAGCCGGTAAGACTAAACTGTTCAGAGAAGAACAGCAAAAGCTTTTTCTTGTCTTTTTTTCTCTTGCCAGTACTATTTTAATCAGTTTGGCGGGAGAAATGAGGTCCACAAAGCAACTATTGCCAATTTATTTTTTAATGGGTAAACATTTGTAAAATGACAGATGTTTCTATGGAGACTTGAATCCCACAGTTACTTGAAAAGTCGTAGAAAATTAGGCCAGGGGCTTTTAACAGGTAATATCTCCCATGTCCATGCTATGGTAATAGAAAATACCCACCTTGCTTGGTGAGACAGTTTTTAAGTACAGATGTGACAGCATCTGTAAAGCTCTTGGAGAGCTGGTGAGGAGCAGCGTTGCAGGAAGGGTTATTGAGAGCTGGGTCCTGTTCCTGATGCAGGGCCTGAAGATGGTTTTCAAAATTTCTAGGTGCTTCACCTTCTTATTTCAACAATATTTAACATTACACACACCCCCACGTGCATATATATGAAAACCAGTAAATAAGATTTAATTATTCCCTGTAATCATACAGCTGCACTATTCTGGGGTTTTATTGCAGCATTTAGGAACAGATTAGTTCTGTCAATAACCGCTGAGTGACAGGAGTGTTCAGTGTCATCTCTTCCTGGATGTTTCCCTCTCCCCCTCCCGTGTATTTAGTACAGATTGACACTTTTCATGTGCTGTTTCTCTGCATTTTTGGGGAGCAGAGCTGTGACTCTTGGACAGAAAGGACATGGACTCCCAATCCTCTCTTCCCTGATGGGTTTCTGCTGGGTAAAAGGATGCCCTGGCCACCTTCAAGCCCTTGGTATATATAAGCCATATATATAAATATGTATGGTGTCTATAAGAAGACCTGAGCCATGGCTCGAGTCCCAGCCAAATCCAAGAGGTGCCAACATGGGGCTGATGAAAACCTGGCCGAGGGGAGGGAGCTGCTCTGTGTGATGCAGGAGAAGACGGTGAAAGGGGAAAAAAACCCCAAAAACCAAGCAAGGCATTTGGATGGGCGCAGGGCAATGACACAGGGGCTGCGAAGAGTGCTTTGTAAAGCTATAACTGCACCGAAGACGATAGCTTTATGTGCTGAACTGATTGAAGCAGCCTGCCAAGAAGAAGTATCTGTTCTTCTCACACTCTTCTTATCCAATTAAAGATCTTGCCTTGTTCACCGACTGCTTCAAGCTCATTAGAGACGAGAGGGGGGAGGTGGCTGAGAGAAATCCATCATTCACTGCTGAGTGCCAAAATGCCATTTAGTACATGCGATTCAACTTGTTTCTGCTCATGAGAATGGCAGAAAATCATCCTAGCTCAGGCAGAATTTATTAGCACAAATCCACTATCGGTTCGTTTTCACCTCAGAGTAACTGATCCCCAAAGCTGGTTCCGCTCCTCTCGTATCACACTGAAATCAGCATTGGACTGAGAGTTTGCGTCCCCCGGTGCCTCGAACACACTCAGGGCTGAGAGATGGACCCGAGTGCTTCTGCCAAAATGTGAACCATGAAAATGAGGTGTCAAGGGAAAAAAAAAATCATTTGGCCCAGCAAGACCCTTTCCTGTCCCCCAGAAGTGCTTGATATTTGTGGTTATCAGTAAGATGTTTGTGTTCTGCTCCTTGAGACGAAGCCCCAGTGCCCACATGGGGGTGCGGAGCCTTGCTCCCCTCTACTTTTTCCCCTCCCTAATGAAATCAGAGCAGTCTTTTACCTTCATTTCCTCCTCTTTTCCCCAGCAGGCAGGGCTGCACAGGTCCAGGCTTTACTTCCAGGTGCAGACAAGTGTTTTGTACCAGAAAACCCAGCATCATCCTTCAAAATAACATTTTGTTCCTTGCTCGAGTCTCATTGCACTCGCTGCCCCCTCCTTGTTTGCTGTTCTGGATTGCAGGCAATCACATCTACGCTCTTACTCATACCTGCAGCTAAAATAAAATGCATCTTTGTGAAGAAAATGTTTTGTATAGAGATGGCAATTGCACCAATGATAGAAACTCTTGACATGGCCATGCTCCACAATAGCTCCCACAGGCAGCGACAGCTCTTGCCATTCTCTCGGCCCTCACTGGATGTCTGATGCTTTGGACTGGGGACAAACATTTATTCCTGCAGAAATTTTCTAGTTAAGATATTGGGCTGTCTAAGATGAGCTGAGGCTGAGCTACCTGGAAATCAACAGGACAGAGGAGGCACAGCTCTCCTTTGGGTCGTGAAAATATTCCCAGGCAAGATTTTGGGTGAGGAAAAGGTGTGATGGAGCAGGTGAGCACCGCAGCCAGAGCCTCCAGCCTCTCCCCCTGGCTTGGTGGGGCTGCGACAGAAATATTACAAACCACCCCATAGAAAATTAATGCAATTTGCTATATTTTCATTTCAGCTGTTGCAGGAGTGACAGGTAGGCCTCGCCCCTCATCCCCAGCCTTTCAAGCAGCCCCCGCCGGCCGCCGCTCTTTCATATCATGCCGGGAGAACAGCACCAATTTGATCCCACTGTTCTTTAGTCTCTTGACGAACATTATTTCCGAATTACAGCCTTGAAAAAGATTTTGCCATTCCCAGCAGGAGTAGGGGGTGGAACAAGGAAGAAACTGTGCACCCAGCTCCACAGCACTGTAAATATGTGACGCGGAAAGGGCTGAGGTTAAACCTGCCCCTGGCACTGGGTGAGTTACTGCGGGTGCTGAATTTGGGAGATGGAGAAAGCTTTCAGGGAGGGAGCACATTTTGGGGCTTCATGGACTCTTTTATCTGAAAATAGGTTTTATAGTGTCTAAAAGGCTAAATATTCTCAACAGATGTGTGAAATGGCCATGTCTGCTTGTTGAGCAGAGGAAGCTGCGATCCCTTAGGAGAAATCCTCTGGGATACAGACTCTGGAGTACAACACAACCCCTTTCCCCCTTCATCTTAAACCAGTAACCCTTCCTCTCACCAAAACAGGTTAATATTTCCTAGCTTCAATTTGAGTTCTTGAATAATTAATAAAGCTGGAAAAGAGAAGTTGTAGGTGTTTGTCTTCCTTCCCAAGAGACTGTTGTTCAGGGTCTTCAGTGTCACAGTTTTTCCCCTCTGAGCTTTGCCCACTGCAAATGTGGACTTTGTAACCAGCCTCTCCACACATACTGGGATGGACTGCAGAGGTGCTCAGGTGCTTAATTTGGGGTTTAATTACCTCAAAAACCTGGCCTCATTTCTATTGATTAACAGGTTTTAGGCATTACTTGATGAATTAATCAAGACATTACTTAAGGAAAACCCAAGGCAAAAACAATTTGGTTGCCTGCTATATACTAGAGGGGAATTGAGTGAAATGATCTGCTAAAATGGACTCAAAATTAGGGATAATCCATCTATATTGTCACTTCCTGACTCATGGAGCACAGCAGACATCTGTCAGCCCTGGTGCTGCTCTAACATTGGGACCAAGCAGATAACAGAGTGTCATGGTAAGGCAGGCTCAGAGGAAGCAGTGGGTTTTTTGGGAGTAGTACCCTCCCCAGTTGCTCCTAATGTCCAAATACCTTCTAAAAACACATTACTGCTTTCTGGACCAATGCTCGAGCCATATTTCTGTGTCATTTTCTCTAGCAATTGTTATTTATTTGGGTCTGTTGCAGGTTGGTGGGAAGGATGGGCAGGCAATAATCTAACAGGTTATTAATTATGTTGCTTTATCAATTCTTCATCTTATCTACAAGCACATCTTTACTCTGATGAGGAACCTATGCACACAGGCACAGCAAAGTGCAAGGCATTATTAATGGTACCACATCACTATTGACAGAGATCCAATCCCACTTCCATCTAGAAAGGGATTAAACAAGACCTTTTCCATAAGGTTGCGTGAAAAATGAACCTAAAATGCAGGCCTCCACAGGGATGTTATTTTTAAGCCAGAATTGCGTTTTCACCACTACAGCCACGTCAGCCTTGCAGCAGGGGTCCTGTTAGATTAAACAGCAAGATTTAAACAAATGAGACTTTAAAAATGCCCTGAAGGCAGGCAGCTCCCAAAGCTGTCCCAGTGCCTGATGATGGCCATGGCCCACGTTTCTCAGGTCAGAAATTATCTGGTACAAAAGGCAACAAAGCTTCCCCCGGCCCATACAGCTGGCCTGGAGCCCAATGTTTTCCCAATTTAACAACACAAATCCACAGAGGCTTTGCTTCTGTGCTCTTCCATCAGTTGGGTTTTCCATAGACTCAGAAATTTGACTGAAATATGGGAAATTCCTCAAGACGCAAAGAACATAACGTTGATAAACTTCTTTGTTATTAGCAGTTTTACCATGAAATAGATCACCTTTCATCCTCACTGTCCAAGTTACACAAAGTTTCCCTATTTCCCAAAATACTCAAACAAAACAAGTGACCTCTCTTCTGCCCCATCCTCCCCTTCATTCCCGCCCAAGTAAACTAGATGTGCTTTTTCAGAATAACTCACCGTTACTGTTGTCAAATGTTGTTAAAATAATCTTTTTAGAAAGTTGCCTGCTTTATGGTCATTTTTTATTGCTGGGCATCTTTTTTTTTCTTTATTTTTTTTAAAGACAAACAATCCTTTTGTATTTTCCTCTTTGAAAAATTCCTTCAACAAATTTCCCTCTCTGAACTTCTGTGGCAGAAATCGCTTCCCTGACCTTTCTACTTTTGAAGAAGAGGGAAAATCAGAGATAATAGATGAAAAACCTCTAAGTCACATTGACAGCAATGCAAGTTGGTTCAGGAAGAAAATACTATAAATGGTTATCATTATCTTCCTAATTTTTTTCATTTTCCAGTCCTGTCTCCTGAGCCTGTGATCCATCTCTGGGACAGCATTTATGGCTTCTGCTTCTACAGACCCTTCTTTGTTTTTTGGTTTTGTTTTCTCAAAATCATTGATAATTGTCTAAAATTATAGAAATTGCCTCTTAGGTGACAGTTGTGAGCCACCTCTGCCACCAAGGCTCAGGGAATCAGCCTCAGTGCTAGGCCAGACCGAGCACCCCCTGACTGCTCCAACTCAATCAGGCCACGAGTGCTCAGATATCAAATAGGCACTGTATATATGACCACTTCTCTGTCTTAAACTCTTTCTTTTTACCAAAAAGCCTCTAATCGGCTGTCTCCACAGCTGCAGAGCCCGGTCTGGGGTCCTCTGCAGCTGGTGCAGAGCTGAGCCAAGGCCACAGTCGACATTTTCCCTCCATGTTTCAGCATTGCAGGCAGCGAATAAACTCCCTTTTCGCTGGCGTCCATCCCCCAGCTCACAATGGCTCTTCCTTCCTTTTGTTTTGGTTTTTGTCCTCTTCTTGCTGCTGTGGGAACAAGCAAGTGGTTAACTGGGATCCCAAGCAGCTCCAGGATAGCTCAGTGTTTGCACCAGGCCCTGAGAACTCAATTGATTTTGTTCTTGTAGGGCATCGGTGTTATCAGCCTGGCTTTTGCATATGACAAGCAGTTTTTTGAATGCTTTATGCAGTAGTTCACAGTAGGACAGTTATATTTTTGGATCTCGCAATAAGTGAAAATTTGGCAGAGGGAGGCAGAACTTGGATAGAGGAAATCAGACAGGGCTGCACCCCATGTATCTCCAATTTGTGGGATTTTTAGATTTGAGCATTGATGCCTTTTTTTCTCTTTGCACAGTGGAGCTTTGTGACTGAAGTCCCAAACGAGGCATCAATAAAAACAACACCTGGGAGGCCTTTGGGAGAGCCACATTTCTTCCTGAAACCCCTACAGAGGGGAAAGGACCCCAACTCTGTCCCTCCCACCTCACACCAAGAGTGAGATCATCCCAAATCCCACCAAAAACGTTGGTGATTGCAAAATCTTGGTCCAACCAGGAGCTCTGCTGCCACATCTATACCCAGATGCACCCTGTTGGAGGCAAAAAGGCCTGTTATTAGATTCCACTGCAACCTTCAAGAAAAACTGCCTTTTGGTGGCCATAATGATTAATCACTGTCCCTTCTGGGCAGATCACATCCGTCTGTGGCAGCTGGAGCTGTTTGGTACTCTGTGGCTGAAGAGGGTGAATTGGTAAAGTGAAACCTGGTAGTCATCTGAGAGAGGAAAAATCTCTCATACATTTAAATATACATATATATATAAATATATGTATATACACAGATACATACATAGGTATCTTAAGCTTGAAACCCATTTTCTGCTGCTCAAAGGGCACCAATTTTCAATTCAGCAACCCTTTACAAAATATCCCGAGAGCTCGCACACTTCTGCTTGTGCCTTTGGTGGTGTTTGGTGTGTGCAGGCTGGGATGCTGTGTGGATGACGCAGGGAGTTAATGATGCCCCAGATAACGAGGTTTCATTAACAAAATGTTCATCTCTGGTGGCTCAGTGACAGATTTTAGGGGATGCAGGAGGAGCCCATTCCTCCTCTACCTTGCCCTATGTAACTGCAGAGAGATTTGACCAGGGAAGGGGAGGTGCTGCAGTAATTTCTGCTAGAGTCGCAGCAGGTTTTAGTGCTACTCCTCATTTATGGTGGCATTTGGCTGCTGCTACAAGAGTGGCTCTGGCCCGGGCAGGTTGCTGTACGGGAATGGGTCAGGATATGCAGTGTCTCCTCCAGCAGCACTACAAGAGGTTGTAAAATATTTATAACACCAGTGAGCCATGCAAGCCCGGCATGACACAAGCATTTCTCTTTCCCAAATAGAGGAAGAAAACAGCATCTAAAAACTGCAGAGCCTGCTAAGGTTCATAGCTGGGGCTCAGTGCTGCCAAACTTCAGGTCTTCTCCACTTCTTTATAATGGCCTTAAATATCATGTGGAGGCCTGCACCAGCAGAGGTACATGGATATCTGAATTATACTACCAAAATCTCCCCCAGCAAGCTGCAGAGCCCACTTGGGTGGGTAAAGGTGGTGATGGAGAGTGGCTGAGCTGAGCCCCAGGAGGCAAAAATGCCACTTCCAGCATTAACACAGACTCTGGTTTTCCACAATATACCAACCTTGCTTGCACACGATATGCAAATGCCGGCCGCAGCCACAAACCTATTAATATTAATAATTTTTCTCTTAACTAATGCAATTATTATTTATATGAGATTAATAAACACCGGTTCTCACACCAATGATTTTCCTCTGAATAATTCATTCACCAAACACATTCAGAAATGCACAATGCAACAGTTTTTGCGTGTGAGAGTTTCATGGTGATTTGTTTAGCACTGGCAATGCTGGCTTGGCCTTATGGTTATGGTGGTGAAGCACAGCAGTGGATGTCTGCACGGCCTTTTCTGTTGTACCCAAAAACATCTCTCACTCTGCCAAACCTTGAAAGGTGCTGGTGTGCACTGGGGTTTCAGTTCTCTCTCGCCATGCCCAAATTGCTTTTATAGGGTCGTTCATAGCAGCCTTGCTCTTACCTGGGACCTACATACATCTGTGCATATATATATGTAGGGATGGCGGGGTGTGCATACATACAGCATAGACTAGAAATTACTACTCTTCTGATGGTATTTCCAAAGCATCCTGGCGTCCACGCGTGGCCAAATATTTGTTTCCCTCCCTATCTAGAATACAGTGGGGCTGTAATAAATAAATCATACGCATTGAGGCTGTACTGAGTGTCTTACACTCCCGGATTACTGAGGCAAGAAATCATGGTTTGCCCATGCAGAAAAGCCCGTTTCCATTGGGATGGGACATCCTCTCCATAAACCAATGTGTTTTTCTCCTTTGAGTAGTGTTTGGAGCTGTGCAGGTGCTGGATGCTCTCAGAGCCAATTCTGCACCACATGCCCCAAAACAGCCACTGGGCAATGTTATTGCTGCCCCGAGAGGTGTCAGCTTCATCAAGGCTTTAACTTAGAGCAGTTCCCTTCAATAGCCCAGGTTAATTCACTGCTTTGAAACGCAATAAATTTGAATAAGGGCTGTCTGTTGGTTATAGATCTAACAAAAAGGTTTGGGCGTATAATTTATAAAGAACAGTAATAAAACAGACTGCACAGTTTAGATCTTAATAAAACTGCAATGCCTTGTGTCTGATTTTATAGACAATTTTTATTAACTTAGATACCTTTGTACCAGAAAGGTCTGACAGGTTTCTTATGCCTGAGAGCTCTCCTGAGTCAGCATGCGTGTTTCAAAGTGGATCAGACACATTTAGTGCCCAACAGTGGGAGATCACAGCCCCTCACAAAGCTGTCCCCATCCTGGGGAAAATCAGGGCCAGGATGGAGCTGTGGGGAGGGGGCCATGCTGGAAAGCATCACTGGTGCTCCCTGGCTACCAGCCGGCCACCGGCAAAACCTGGCATTGCGTGTGTGGGACAGCTGGTGTCTGCAAGCACTGGTAATTAGAAAAGGTTTGCTAACAAATTTTGTTCCAAGCCATAATCAGCAGCACTCACCCCAAGCATCCCTCTGCCCCAGGCTGAGCACTTCACAGCAAAGAATATTCTTGAAAAATAAGGAAATAAGTCCTGGGCTGTGCTTTGTAGCTGTGACAGAGACGGATTTCTCTGCAAGTGTGTGCATGGGGACACGTGGGCATGGGACAAGACCATGGCCATGCTGCAGGTGGGAACCCTTTGGGGACCCTGCGCTGCCCATTCTGGTCTTTTCCTCCAAATCCAGGTGAGAACAATGGCTTCACCTTCAATGATTTCACTAACATAAGCACGGGGTGAGGGATGAAGTGGGGCTGCTCCAGGCCACAAACAGCTCCCAGCAAAGGCACGTCTTATTCCTAACTCATCATCCCTGGCTCATTTTTCTGTGCTCACGAGAAATGCAAATATGGATATAAAAATAGTCATTAAAAATAAATATTTAATCCAGAAACTTTGTACTTTCTCCTCCCTCTGTTTCCCTGGGTGCGTGCACAGTGAAGGTGAGCTGGCAGGAGAAAGCGCAGATTAATGCAGGTCTTGATGGGCCATTTTAGCCGCTTTATTAAAGCGTGTTTATATCTGATTTATTGATGCCTGGTGTCAGCTGTGTCATGGCCTGAGCTGGCCCATGCCCAGCAATGTGTGCTGGGTTTTTCTTTTACAGCAGAGTTCTCAAAAGGTTTACCACCCACAGGTAAGGTCAATCTCTCAAAGGCTGTGTTTGGGACATTAGGAGTCTCCTTAAAAACCCACTTTCATGCCTACCACTCAAAACCAGGGCCCAGCTAATGGAGAATTGTAGCTCTGGCTACTTTTTCTAGCAGAAATTAAAATAATGGCTGTATCTGAGATCTTCGGAGACCATGACCTGGAAGTAGCTTTTAATGAATGAAGACAGTCTTGAAAGGTCCCTTGCAGACCTTATCTGCTCTGCGCCTCACTGATTTTTATCTCCTACATGAGCTGCTGGCTAATTCAAGCCAGAACTGTGGATTTATTTTATTCCCTAATTTTTAGCTCCAGATGACACAGAAAAGCTCCACATTCAAATAATTGGAACGAGTTTTCAGATGGCACACACGCCTTCGGTCCAAGAGGATGAGATGAAGGACCACGCTCCCATCACTGCAGATAGAAAAAGCCACGTAACTCTGCTTCCCGTGGAAGCAGCACAGAAATGGAGATAAAAATGATCAAAACAGATAACAAACCATGCTATGAACAGAGGAGCAGAAGAGGAAAAGCTGTCCAAAGTGGACTCAGTCTCAGATTCCTGGTGGACCCTTTCAGAGAAGTTACGATGTCTGCAGGAATTCAGATTTTCCCCAAATAGGTGGAGCACTTGAATGTTTAGCTCTGTTTTTTCCTGCATGTAGGACAACGCCGACAGATTTGGGATGGTGGTGGGGTTTGATCGGGACTCAAACCCCATCCCAAGGCATCACCACCATCATTGCCAGCTCCTGGAAGACACATCCAGCGTCCTTCTCCCTTGTACTCCAGGGTTAAAAAAAGAGAAGAGAGAGAAACCGAGTTCTCGTTTTGTTGCCATAGCAGCCTTCGGGATTATTTAGACTGATAGCATTTGTAAAAATTCAACAAAGGGTAGAGGATCACTTGGAAATGGGAGCAGATGTAACATTGCGTGCCATATGCCACTGGGAAAAAAACTATTGGCAAGGGCAACATCATCAGAACGAAAGTCTAACCCATATTGTGCAGTGGAAAATGTCACTTTCCCTAGATTACAGGGTAGAGCTATAAAGCAGAGAAAATTACATTCACATATATAATTGCTGAAAGACGTTCTCAGCAAAGAGCCGAGGCACTGCTGCGGGAAGGTGGGCACTTTCCTCCCCTCCAGAACTTGATGAACCGCTATGTGATACAAAGAAAAGGTTGTTAACATTAAAAATTAATTAACCCTCACACGCAGCTTAATGGAACTCACCCTCAAGAAATGCTGCCCGCACAATAGATGAATTATAAGGGTCTCTGAGAGAGTGGTGAATAACGGCGGCCTTGGAAAGCCACTGGTTTATACCCAGAGCTGCTGCTGCAGCCACTGCTGAAGTAACGATGGTGCCTCTCCATGCACTGGATCTGACCAAAAAAGGGGTAGAAAATTGTTAACCCTCAGATTTTTTTATGAACAAGAGGCAATTGCAGGGGTAAATGGGAAGAGGCAGCAGGGGGAATGGAGGTGCTGGTTTTCTGCCTTGGCTGCCGGGGGTCTGTCCCAGTTTGTCCTCGCTGTGCCCCCACCAAGTCCAGGTATCACCCTGGGCACCGCTGTTTGGGGGAAATTGTTTGGTTTTTTTTTTTTCTGCCTGATTTCAAGGGAAACGTTTCTGCCTGCTGGAAGCCTTTAGGATAGTTTGCAATTTGGAGCATAACTTGGGTGCCGCTGCAGCCTCCATGGGAGCAAGCACCTCGCATCTCCAGGACCCTTCTCCAAAGCTCCCTTTGATGGGGATGCACATAAGAGCCCCCATCACCTCTCAGCCAAGGATGCCATCATGAGCCCTTAATAATTAAACCCAAACGCAAATATTTTACACCTCAGCAGCAAAACAAATAAATAGGTGAAGTGGCAGAGCCACTGCGCACACCGCACCTGGGGTCATTCACTCCTAAACCCAGTCCTGCAATTCCCTGCTACCACTGCGATTCTGCCACTTCCAGGCACCACCAGATTTCCCCCAGTACAGGAGGAAACATGAGCCTGAAGGAGCTTTATCGAAGGCAGAGGGGTGGGAAACACCGCTGTCGGCTCCACACCGCCCCGGTGGCACCATTGTGTTGCCAGGGGATGAACTGTTCTGGCCGGGAAATCGATGGCTGTAATGACATTACCAGTCCCGGCATGACCACAGCCCCATGTCGGCTGAGCGCAGATGTGATTAGTTGCCTTGTCCTACACGTGTATTTATAGGAATCAATAGCTATAATCTAACCAGAGCACACCTTAGCAAAGCCCACTAAATAATTTTTACCTTGGAGGAGACAAAGAACCAAAGTTTTCTTGCTGCAAGGACCATCCTGAGCACCCCAGGCAGTGGTGGCTCCAGTGCCACCAACACCCCACGAGTGCCCTCCTGCCCCTGTGCCCCGCGAGAGGAGGTGATGGGGACCCCACACAGCATCCGGAGGGACAGACCCTCTCCAGGGGCTTGCTGCATGCCCAGTGCATTGCAGGAGCTTCCGCTTCACTGCAAGCAACCCAAACCCCGATTTCCCTTCCCTGTTTCCACAACTGCAAAGATTTCTCCTAAAACCCCTATGATTTGGAATGAAAAAACACAACAAAGTACTGCTATAGTGTGCACCAAATCAAGCGCTGCAGCTCTGCTCTCACCCCAGCTCTACTCTCCAGACATTTCTTTCACAGCGATGATTTTTGGAGCTGGGGTTTTGCCTGGACAATGTCCCCAAACACAGTGTCATTTTGGGCGATGCTCGCGCCGCGTCCTTCAAACAGCCGGAGCTGCGCAGAAACCAGGGACGGCCTTGGCAGCCTAGCAGGGACTTGACGTGCAGGGATGAATAAAAGATAAATCCCTGCTTGGGGAAGGGATGAAGCTGCCCGACGGCTGGGAGGTGGGAAAATTGGAGGTGAGCAGCGAGGAGGGCCTGGGGAATTTATCAGAATGTTTTTCCCTGCAGCACAATGTGCCTTTTTTCCCCCTCCATTGCATCGTTTCATGGATCTGTTCCCAGGGATGCAGGGGATGGCAGCATCCTAGAGGCTGAAAAGTCCCAGAGGAGCAGACCCCATGGCCTGGGACCTTGAAGTGCCACCACAACCCCCACAATGCGGGACTTTGCTTCCCAGGGAGCGGAAAAAGATAAAAATATATAAAAAGAGAAGATGTGGATCATTTTCTGCAGAGGAGCAGAGGGGGATGCTGGAGCTGTTCCCCAGCACCTGCAAAGCTCTAAGCAAGTGAAAGATCCCCAGGGAATTTCTTTGGTGGGTTTTAGCCTTTTTTTCCCCTGCACACACCACCTCTTCAAGTGGTCCCTGAACGATTTCCATGTCCTCGTGCATACCGAGTGTTTTTAAAATGCTCACCTTTATCAAGCGACCTGGCTGATGGCACTCTGCGGTGCTTTTTGTTGCTCCCCTGGTCTGTGAAAAGTGGCTGAAGAAAATCTGTCATATCTCAGGCCAGGAAACTCCCAGCAAAAATTACCTTGCCTGCACTTTCCAAACGAAAAAGTCACTTTATTAAATTACCAGCCTGTGAAAAATGTATCTCATGTTCCTCTGGAGAGGAGAGAGCCACATAAAATTTGGGCTCATTTTGACAAGACACCTCAAGCGAGTGTAAATCACTTGTAGGTTTGTTAACCTCTCTTCTCAGGCAATTCTCTGAGTTAAATGACAAAGCTTCCCCTCATCCTGAGGGTTTTTACTAAACTTGTAATGAATCCAGCTATGCTAATGTCTTTTTTTTATTATTTCATAGGGCCAGAGCAGCACGGCGGCTTTACTGCCTGGAAGATGATTGCCGTCGGTACAGGACATCACTCACTGCTTACCTTGTTTTCTTCTCAAATAGCAATAAATAAGAAAAAAAAAATCACAGAACGGAATCAGAATTTTATCAGCCCTGGCAAACTGCGCCATTTTTTGATACATATTCAAAGCAGAAAATTTGGCATCTGCCGATGCTCCTCCATTTACCACGCAAAGGGGACATCTTGGGGGCCAAGCGGCACAGGAGGGAGGGATGGACATGGCCACAATAAAAATATGATGAGTAACTCAGAAATCCCCAGAAAACTCAGAAGTTCCCTAAAAATCTCAGAAATTCCCCAGACTGCCTGCAGTGCCCTGGTTTCTATCTGTGATAGCAATGGCACATGGGGCTGGGATGCATAGGCGCAAACCCTGGCCCTGTCTCAGACGGGAAATTTGCCTCCTGGCCCCAAACTGCACGGCTCATCCCCGCTGAGGGATCGAGGCACGAAATCTGAAATGCTTGGCAGGCTGCTCGGGAGCTATTTTAATTCAAGGCGTAATTATTTGAAATGGCAATTATGTGCTCGGCGAGACTCAGACACAGACGTCTCCAAAATCCCAGCTGAAGGCTGCTGAGCATTATCATCCATAGGTTATGGCCCCTGGCACCTAACGACCGTCCTGACACCCCTGGGAGTTTTGTCCCCTTTGCTGCCGGTGGAGGAGGACAAACATCCCCACTGGGTTTAAGCCTGGCCCCATTTGCCTTTGTCCCAGGGGACGCAGCCACCTCTGGGGCAGCGTTTTCTCCAGGGAAGCTGGACCAGGGCTGGAGGAACCTCCTTCTGCTCCTCAGCTCCATCTGCAGCATTTTGCCTACACCATTAAAAAAAATCTTTATGAACTTAGGCGTGTTTTACTGAAGTCTTAAAATCTGCAATGTCAAATATTGGTGTTTTTAACCCAGTTTGTAGCAACACCTCTCCAGGTGCAGGACAGAGAGATGGGGCTGGAGCTGCTCCTGCTGCTCCTCACCTCTGCAGAAATTCAGATAAAAGAAGGGGGGGAAAAAAAACTCACTGAAATGTTTTCTCCAATTGACTAATAATAAAAGCAAATTTCTCCAGGCTCGTTAGAGCCATGCTGCTAATGAGAGCAGGGACCGCAGCGAGGAGGGGATGAGAGCCTGCCCCGGACAGAGGAGGTTTCTGGCAACGCCTCCCACATAGCAAAAGTCCAAGTATCTCTGTAATACGTCAGATAAATTATGGAATATGTCCTTAAAAATAAACGCTGTCAAGGAAAGCAGTACAGCAAAGCTGTTAGCAATAACAGAGTTATGAGAGGAGGGGAAATTTGCCATTCAGAGAGAGATAACCTTGCAAATACTCTGTATTCCTGCCATCAAAAGGACAAAAACAACGCGCTCCCCATTCTCCCGCTTATCCGTCTCTTTCACCAAAACCCAAGGTTTCCCGCAAGCTGTGCGAGGATCATATTTTATCTGCTTGTTCCCAGGTTCAGCTGAGGTTTCAGTGGGAGCTTGCTGACCCGTCGCTGCCTGCAATTAACACTTGCGACTATTTTTATAGTGGGATCTGGGCTGGGTTTTTGGAAGTGTTTGACAGAGGCTCAGACACGACATGGGGAAGATGCGCCCTTACCAAAGCTTTGGTCTCAGTCTATCCCTAGGCTCTGCCCCACTCGGCGCTGTAAAACCAGGGCTCAGCATGGTCCTGGCACCCCGTTTCTGCCCCCCGAATGGCATCACCAGCACAGAGCAATCTGTGACTTCAAGCGGTTTAAAGTGGGAAAGTCGTCAAAAAAAAAAGCTTCCAGGTGTTATTTGTGCTGCAAGGGAGCCCAGAAATTGGCGGGGGGAAGGTGGGGGGGGTGAGGTGGCTGGAGCCAAAGCTGAAAGCTGAGGTGGGGAAGGGCTTTGGGGCGGGCTGGCTGTGGGCACTCCCAGTAGGGAATAAATGTTTTTGGGAGCAAGAGAAGGCTGTGTGGAAGAAAAAGTGGTCCTAAGGACAAGATCCTGATGTACTTTGTAGCTGAGTAAACGCACTATGGCTTCATTGAGCTCTACAACGTTACTCCGGGTCCCTGTAGCCCCAACACGCAGACACAAATTTGTCCTTTTGTGACATCTCCATCTCTGCGTGATCTGAGATATCAGACACTTTGTATAAGCAGAAACAACAGCCTGGACTGGAAAGCTCTTGATCTTCGAATTTTGGAGATGAAGATACTTTTGGCGCCCCGAGGCCATCTCCGCTGGGAACAGAAATCTGGTGGTGCTACCAGGGCTATGGTGAGCACGAAATCTGTGGTGATGTCTAGTGCTGTTGCACAGGCTGAGGATATGAAGCATGGCATTTTATTAGCTAATTCATGCCAGTCAAAATTATTTCAGTACAGCTTTTTTGGTGGTCTAAACTCAAGAGAAGCTGTTTTGCCAGTGAAAAGAGGCAGGAATGAAGCCCCATGGGATGGGACAGAGGTCTCGGAGCTGCCGTGGCCATCACTGTCCCTCAGGAAAGCTGCAGGCACCAGCCTCCAACAAATCTAATTTGGAGGGGGGTTGGCCATTTTTGTATTTGTGGGTGTTGCACCCCCCTTTGGTGACTCTCCTGCCTCAGCAGCGTTGCTTCCTGGAAGCCGTGATTTAACACTTCTGCTTTTTAAGCTGCTTGGGAGAACGGGGATAATTAGTAACGAGGCACACACGTTAAGAACATGCAATTATAACCCGTTGGGTTATAATTTATGGCTCATCCTTCTGTGCAAAGTAATTAATATAGTAAAAGATTATTTACACCTAAGTGCCTGGAAGGCAACGTTTGCTCTGCTGCAGCGCCAAAACCCGGCTGAATGACTGTGGTTCAGAGAGGCCAGCAGCTGGAAACCCAGTGCCAACAAGGAGAGGACGATGTCAGAGGAATTCATAAATGCACAGAAATTAGAATGTTTTGGAAAGCCTCCTATTCTGGGCACCTTAAAGTGGAGGAAAAGGGCAACTGGGGAGGGACCTGGCTGGTCCCTGCTCTGCCTATGTGGGGCTTTCCTCTGCTCCCACTGCATCGCTGTGGGATGCATCCCTTGACCCTGCTGAGGTTTGGGACAATAGGACATCGAGATTCATTAATGAATAATTAGAGATCTTGTTTCCCAGCTGGTAGCTGGTTTTCCTTGTCTCCTGGTCATGAGCTACCACATGGGGTAGAGCAGAGCATGGGGCAGCTGGGACAGGGGACTTCAGCCGGCCACCAGTGCCACTTAATGAGACCAGATCTCGGCTCTAAATGTGGTCACATCTCTGCCCACACACTTTGAGCTAATTAGCAGGGGCTAATTTTTTTTCTGAGGATGCTCAAGCAGCTGAGCCCCTGTGGTTTGATGAGTTTTTGCTCCTCAGCTCCATCCTGCAGCTAGGCCTCCTCAGCGCAGCATCAGTCTGATGTGCACACCAAAATTGCTGCAAACTCCTGCTGGGTCACAGAAATAGGAAATTATTAACCCTTAGCACCCTGGGGAAGGTTGCAACATGAGCAGGGAGCTCTGGGATGGGGTGTCCTCACCCTATCACTGCTGTTCCTGGAGCTGTGAGCTCCCAGGATTCAGGCTGGAGGCAGCAGGGGTGAACGCATGCAGCCCATTCCATGCTGCTGGCCTGAGGAGAGCAGAGCTTGAGCCTCCACCCAAAATGCACTCATACAAGCAGTTGTTCCAGGAGTGGGTGGGTTTCAGCCCAATTTGGGAAGGAGTGTAGGGTTGTGAGTCGCTTGGCTGTGTTCTCCACCAACACTGGCTGCTTTCCACCACCTTGAGACCCTTTGGCACGGGCGCTTTGCTGGCCCTGGCAGTGGGATCCTGTGGGGAGAGAGAAAAATGGGACAAAAAGGTGCCTGTGCTGAGAGAGCCTGCTCTGTGCAGGCTGATGTGGTGACCTGCAGGTTTGGTGGCCCCATACAGGTCCAGGTCCTCCCTGCAGGACCCTTTTCTGCCTCTCTAGCCATGGGCTGCTGCAGTTGGAGCTACCCTGGGGCAGGATGGATGTGGTTGGATGCACCAGGGAGCCCAAACCCTGGTTTCTGCTGCTGGATCCCAGCTTAGCGTTTCACCCCTGGAGGAAGAATGAATATGAGAAAGCAAAAAAAATGCATCATTTACTGGATGCATCCAGGTCCCTGTGATAAATCTCTCTGTACTCATACTCACCATGTCATCATAGCCCAGGAGCTGCGCTGCATCCTGCCAGAGCCCCACACAGGGCATGGGGCTGGCCCACAGCCATCAGAAAGGACTGAATGTGGGCATGGGACAGCCCTGCTGCGGGGGGAGCTGTCAGGCCCCACTGATAGATGGTTTCCAGCTCAGGGAATAGCCCAGCTTTGCTGTGTTTTCATTTCTGGCACAGCCTGTATCCAGAGCAATTGCCAAGAACCTTTTGACAGTCATTCACCCTCCAGGAAAACTGGGATTTTTTTTTATGGGTGTAAAGGGTTATTGCCCTTTGTACCATGGTGGCACCTGGTTTTTGCCTTACTCCATGGCAGTGATGTGTGCATCTGGGGTACTTGTGCTCCTCCTGAAGGTCATAGTCAGGAGTTAGGGGGATTACTTACATGAAAATTTAGGGAGGCCTCGTGAATCTCATAAAGCTCATTCTGCAGGGAGACATGAGCACTAAACAGTGCAAGAAGGATGTGCCAAGCACTAGCAGTGGAAATTCAAATTTTAAACTCTTTCCAGAGCCGTAAATACAGGGAATTTGGCAGCAGGCTCTCAGGGACCCCGGTTGTGGGTGATTTATGTTGTTGTGCGATGGAGCAGCATTTGTAGTGACGCAGCTGCCCCCTCTCCCCTCTCCCTTTTCCTGCTCAGGGGGGCTGAGACACTGAACACCATCCAGTTCAACTGCTGCCCGGGGCTCCAGAGCTGCTCCACAGGGCTGGCGGCCATGGGAGGTGTCCATTGACAAATGCTCCTCGCTGCTGCTGCCAGAAATCACGTTATAAAATGCAGTGCAAAGTGCTGCGCAAAGTCCCTTGCTTCTCTGCCCGCTGGGGTAAGCAGTTGCGGTGCCATTCTCCCTGTCAGTGGCTCTGGTCCCACCACGTCCTCACTTCCCACAGGCACTTGTGTGAGCAAGTGCTTTGGCAGGGCTGTGCGCGGAGATGGCGACTTTTCAGAAAATACTGCCGAGTAGTCACATTTTTCACTCCATGATCACAAATATTCCCCCTGGAAACGGTTGGAAAAGGGTTATATGAAGCTGACTGCGCATGGAAAGCAAGAGAGCCTCATCGTGGCCATTTAGATGCATCCTCAAATGATGCAGGATGGGAAAAAAGGAAAAGCATCTTCTCCTCTCTCTGCTCTGGGAAGGGGCCCTTTGGATATGGAATTTCCCTTTCTGCCCCTAAATCCCAGTCCCAGCCACCCACTGCCACATGTGGGAAAAAATGAAGGTTCCCCAAGGCATGCCCTTTCCTGAGCTGTCGGGAAGGGGTGAAACACTCATCTCGTCTCCGGTAGCAGATCCCAGCCATCACGCCATGTCCGTGAGTCACTGCCCGAGCGACAAGACTGGCTCTGGTGGGATCGCCCATAAAAACAATTAAATCATTGCTTGGCTCCAGGGCTGACGTTTCCAGCGGAGGCAGCTTTTACCCCAACTTGTGCTAGGGAAGGTGTGCTGCTGTCCCCCTGTTTTCCTCTGCCTTCTCCTATTTACTCACCACCACCATTTTTTTCCCTACAAACCCAATTCCTGGGCTCAGCTGGGCTCAAGCAGTGAGAGCTCAGATCCCAGAACTGGTTTCTTCTCCAGCACTGGAGGAGGGTTCCCTAGGACGTGCTGGGATGTCCCCCAGCATCAGCCAGCACCAGTGATGCCTCCCAGCCATGTTCAGACAGCTCCCACCCAGACACTCCCTGGGGTCTGTCCCCTCCTGCCAGCCCCATCACAGGCTAATGAGTCTGATTTCTTCTGGAATAGATCCATGGGACAGCCTGGGCTAGTCTAGGTGATCCTGCTCTGGCAGGGGGGTTGGACTGCATGAGCTTTCGAAGTCCCTTCCAACTCCTAACATTCTGTGATTTTGTGATCCGTGCTCCTAGGTAAATGGCTCAGTGATGCTCCTGTTGAGCAGCATCTTCCCTGTCCTTCACCCCGAGCTGGGTTTTTCCCATGTGAAAACTTGGGGCAAAGCAATCAGCAAAAGCCAGGTGAGCCTAGGATGAAGATTGCTGTGACCCCAGAGTCATCGCTCCCCAGAGCCACCCACACCTGCTGCAAAGCCCAACTCCTTGACCGGGTGAGGATCAGCGGGCAGGACCCACACGGGTCTGGCACGGGTCCTGGGGGCAGAGCATCCCAGCTCGGGGGGATGAGATGAGGTTTGGTACCTCTGCTCCTGCATCCTCTGACCAACACATCCCTGTACCTCCAAAACCCAAATATGCAGTAAAACCGCTGAGAAGGGCGGTATTTTGGAGTAACATTTTCAGAAGTGGCTCCAGGGGATGCTCCAAAGCCAGCAGCTGCAGATGCAGGGGCAGAAGCCAAGCAGCACTCAGCGCTGGCGGCTTTGCATCTGGCTTCTGCTATGAAGGAAGTAATTAACAGGAATAATCACACAGGAACAGCGACGCGCTTGGGACATGAGTGAGTTTTATCAACCCCAGCGTGCTGGACAGGGCAGCATCCACCTTTGCTGGGAGCAAAAAGCAGATGAATGCAAAAAAAAAATACTCTGTAAAAGGAGAAACTGAGGCTCCAGGCAGAGCTCGGGGAGTTCCCTCCAGACACCAGGCTGGTTTTTCAGGAGAGATTAAATAATTTAGTAGTGGCCTGGCAGAGAAGCAGCACTGCAATTCTCTGAATCTTTCCTAGGAGCCTGCAGGGGGGGACTCAGGCTCCCTCATGCCACCCCATGGTGAGGACAACATCAGGGACCAGCAGTGGGACCCGGGGTCCCGCACGGGGACACGGAGCCTTTCAAGGCCAAGGCGGGGTAGCCGCTCTGCCTCATCAGGCTTGCACAAGAGATGTGCAGATGGACGTTAAAGGCGTCTGAGTTTTAATTTTTTATGGCATCTGACAGTTTATTTTTTAATTAAAGCTGCGCTTGAGCAGGAAGGGCTGGGGCTGTTGTTGTTGCGGCTGCCTGACCCTGGCAGATGCTGGTGGCTGTGTTTCATCCATCGGTGTGGGAACAGGAGCGAGATGGCCTCTGGAGGCACAGCCCTTTCCTATTTATTTTAATAAAAATACTCAGAGTGACATCTGTACTAAGTTGATTTTCTAAGAGAAGAGAAGTGAAGAAGCTCCTCCACGCTCCACCACCTCCAAGACACCAGACACGACAAGTCATTAAACCCCATCTCTTACACTTACAAATGACATTTTGCGTGGCACATCCCTGGACCAGCCTTTCTGTCACTTCTGAGGGGAAACGGGATGAAAAAGCAGCCCCAGGCACAGCAGCAGCTGCAGGCCCAGGTGAGAACGTGTTCCCAAATCCAAGCAGTGAATGGTTTGGCTGCTGTAAGCCCCTCTCTTGGCTATGGGTACCACAAGCGAGGCTTCTCCGCATCCCAAAGGCATCCCAATGTCACCGCCTCAGCCCAAACCAGCAGTTACTGGGGAAACTCTGCTCCTGATGCAGTCGGATCCTATTGGAGCGAATTTGATCCGTTTCTGGGAAAGGGAAACGAGAAAAAGCTCTTGGTTTAGATGGGCTGACAGATCGTGGCAGTGATTGCTGAATCGTTCCCTTCTTGCTCTGTTTTCACAAGAGGCCTGCGCTCAGGCAGTCGCTAAAGCCAGGCATAAAAGCAGACTTAATTACATTAGCAAATGGCTCCCAGGAAATAATTGCTTCTTTTATGGAAGTGACCTCATTAGGCACCGTTAAATTGGACAGTCACGGAGGCATCTGGTGCCTCTGACATCACTGCGACGCGACCACGTCTGTGCTGCTGCTCCCAGGGTTCAGCCATGGGTTATTTTTCTGTCCCTACACTCTGATCTATGCCAAAAGACACAGAAGCACCCGGCACTAGTCTGTGCTGGGGCAATCTGGAGCTAATTCCCAGTCCAGAAGAGTGCGATTCCCGCATGGACCAGCAGCGTGGTGGGCTTTAACAAAGGGAAGATGGAAAAATACAGAGGAAATCCTGAAGGAGCCAGGCCTGCCTGGGCAGAAAATACATCTAAATCAATAACCAGGCAGCACAGCATAAATAGAAATAATTAATTACTTCTTACTGCATTATTTATTATTCTAATGATTTGCCATTTTCTATAATGGTTCATAATTTTCTACTTGCTCCCTTCTGTGGCTCTTTGTCCTTGGTGCTGAATGAACTTCTAGCCCCAAACAAATATCTCACCAGGGAAAACCAGTCCTCCAGAGATGCTGGAAAAGCTCTTTGGTGCCCAGCATGCCAGCAGGTCATCCTGTTTCTGACCCGGGGTGAATGAGCAGCCCAACTTTTGTGGGGGAGGGTGGTAATCGGGCAGTGCACACTGGGCTGGGGCTTTTGCTGCTTCCCACCCCAACTCAGACTGCTGCACGTTCACCCTCAAAGGCTTGTTGTGGGGGTGAAAAGAGTGAATGCAGAAAGAGACCAGGCACGTTCCTTGAAAAATCTGAACCCGTATTTGCAGAAAAGTTGTTACCTGGGAAACTGAAGATGGAAAGTGGGCAGTGGGATGAACTCAGGCTGCAGGACGAGCCGAGCCTTGTCCTCAGCTGGAGGTCGGATGCAGCAGCTGCAGCAAATCGAGGGTCTCCACGTGAAAAGTCTCTGTCTTGCAGCAGCTCAGTAACCTGCAGAAAGCAGAGATGGAAATCAGAGAGCAGAAGTGCCTGTGTGTAAGTGTGAGCATGCAGAAACAAAGCCGGGAAGTGACTCTTGCTTTTCCCATCTGCCATCACTAAGGCTGAAATAATCTGTGATTATATTTTATATAAAAAACCTGGCTGCATTCGCCATGTTATCTGCCTGGCAGCTGCTGTGAGCAGTCCCCTGGGCTGGTCCCTCCTTTCTTAACACACCAAATGCAATTTACTGTGTCCATCGCTGGGGATGGCACTGCTCTGGTCACGTTGTGCTGTGACGGCTGCTCTGCCCAGCCCTGAGGGAGGCTGATATTTGCTGTGAAGATGCTCCAGCCTCTGCCATCCACAGCAGGACCCCTGTCCACCACAGCCCTGCACAGAGCACCCAGAGGGGGGCTCCTGACTGGGGAGGCCAAATGCGAGGTTCCCCATGCTCAACCCACTGCAATGAGACAGCCTGCAAGGCTTTCCTTGCCTGGCCAGTCGCTCTGCACTTAAAAAGACAATTTTAAGTTCAGATGTGACAGGAAAAGCCTTTTCTAGTCAGCTAGGCATAAAATTGGTGATAGCTACGAATAAAATGAGTTATTTAATTGTCCTTTTTCTCCAGGTGCGCTGGGCCCCTGCAGGACGCAGACGTTGGCGTTGAGGCTTCTGGCAGGCCTGAACAGGCCTGAGATGCGCTCTCCAGCTTCTCCTCCTGCTCTGTGCTCCCAAAATCCCGCGCTGGGAGGTCCCCAGCAGTGGGGAGCTGCCGTACCCCCCCTCCCCGCCTGGCAAACCAGCAGGGAGCAACACAAAAAGGGGCCTGAGAAACAACGTCAGGCTCAAAGCGTCACTTCTCCCCAGGCAAAATGCAACAGCAAGGGTCACTGGCGATGAAGCCAGTGGTTTTACAAGCCCGTTTTCCCGGCGAACTCCGTGTCCCAGCCTGGGAAGAGCCGGTCGCAGAGCTGCGAGCGATTGCCATCTAGAGGCTTCTGAGAAATGAGAAGCCTCACGCCCACAAACACAGCCTGAACTGGGCAGCACTGGGCCTGGTGATATGGTGGGGTCTGGCCAAGGCCAGAATGTCCCATGAAACCCAGTCCAGCCCAGAGCACTCCACCGTGGCGGCGGGGACTGGGCGAGGAGGCGGCAGTGACAGTGAAGGCCCTGGCTTCGGGCCGTGCCAGGCCTGATGGGGAAAGAAAGGAGTTTCATGCCTTCTTCAAGCCAATATTTTGCAGTGACATGTAACCCAACAAGGCACCAATTGTTTTCAGAAGCACAAATGGATTTAATAAGGGTCTCAGCAAGTTTTTGAAACTGTGATTGCCTTGTCACACCTTCAACTCCCCTGGCTGCATTTTTTGCCCATCACTGGCACCAGAATCCAGCCTCCAGCAAGGAGCAGATATTGATAGCGCTATTTAGGTGATAAATGAGACATGCCCCTCATTCAGCACGTTTATGAAGCATGAAATACTCATTTGTTAAAGCACCGATGTCTAGGAAAGTCAGCAGTTACTTGATGTTTCTTGCTGGCAGCAGGGAGCAGTTGTGCTGAGCTGTTGGCAAAAATGCCCTCACGAGTCCAAATGCTGCTGCTAAACGTCAGTGTTTTGCTTGAACCTCTTTGGAATAAATGCTGCTTCCCAAAATCCCAAATCCAGTGGGTGCTCTGCCCTGAAGCAGTGAAGCGCTTGGTTCGACAGATCTTACCAAGCATGAAAAGCTGCGAGGCAAAGGTGAGGTTTGTGTCACTGCTGCTTCTGGAAACCTGAAATTTTGGAAATTTTGGCTTTTTTTTTTTTTTTCAGAAGTACAGCAAAGCTGGCAGAGAAAGGACAGGGAAGTTGGGAGGAGGAGCAGAAATTATGTGAAGCCAGAGAAATATCTCAGTCTGAGATAAATACCAGTTCAGGTGGCCCCTGGTAAAATGCTCTGAAGTAGTCAGAAACCTCTGGTTTGGGAAGGACAGCCACTTTTTGAACCACTTCTCACTAGGTTGGACATTTCCTTCTAAATTATGCTTTTCTATGAACATCAATAGGGGAGTGAAGAAGGATTTGGTTTTTATTTTTTTTCAAAATGTTCCGGGCAGGGCCCCCCAGCTGCGCTGCCCTCCCCTTCTGGTCTAGTTCAAACCTGACCAAAACACAAGGCACCTTTTCAGGGAAATCTCTGCTCCTGGAGGGATCCCATCTTTAAGGCTTTAGGAATTTTAGAAGAGGAACTTCAGCTCTCCAGCAAAGTTTGGGATATTGGGCTTAAAACCCACCATAATTTTAAAAAAATAAATATTGTTTCAGCACAGCTCTGTGCCTCAAAGATAAACAGTGCTTTTTTCCCCAATGGTCCCAATGCAAAGGAAAACAAAAAAAGATGGGAGGATGAATTTAGCCATGAAAGCTGCCCAAACGCTTTGTTGGAGGTTTATTTACTTTCAGTGCTGTGGGATAACTGTGATGGCTTAAAACAAAGACCAGCAACATGCACGCACAGAGACAAAGCGCCAGAGAGGTCTTTAACATTAACCCAGAACAAAACTTTCCTGGAGTCCATTCTCAACCTCCTCAAACATATGGTTTTGTTCCTCTTTTCCTTCACATTTTTTAAAAAATAAGAGGGAGGAAGGCGCAGCAGACGCAGCTGCGAGTCTCTAGCCGTCCCAGCTAGGTCCAGTCTCCCTGATGGGCTGGACACTGGAAGATGTGCCTTTTCACTGGTCCGATGCCTGAAAGCTGGCTAATGCCCACCAACGTACCTGCCCTGAACCCCTGGTTTATAATTACAAAGAATAAATACATGAGTTGGTGTTAAAGGTTTTCC
>NW_010162913.1:48557-65620 GCF_000695765.1 Mesitornis unicolor
TGAAGCATGGTCGGTTCAAGCGTGATTTGTTCAGTCCCTCCATAACGTGTTTTTTTTGTCTTTTGCCTTTTCTGAAGACTCAGCAGAACATTTGAGGGTTAAACCACCAAACCACCACGGTTGCTTATCCCCACTACAACAGGCATTTAAAATAAAACAGAAATTTAGGTTTCGTTACCTCAATAAGCTGCAGGATGGGCTAAATCTGGATCTCAGGTTTATAACCATGGGGTGTCACTCAGCAGCACCCACTCAGGGCTGTGTGTGGGGGAGAACAGATTCTACCCCTGAGTCTGCACAGGAGACCTAAAACTGTTTTGTCTCTCCAGGTTAAACCTGAGTTTTATTTGCAACACATGGCCATGCCGGCTGTTGCATCTTTAATTTGCATTGTTTACTTAAGTCAGCTTTAACCTCCACATTTTCCACTCCTGGGTAATTTGCAGTTGGCACTAATGCGATTACGTTGCAATTATTATTATTTCCCCCTAGAGTTTGGATGCAAACATTTCCACGTGTTCTCCAATTCCTGGAAATGCTCTGGCATTGACGTGGAGAAGTTTCTACTACGGAATGAAGGCGGATGAACAGTGATTCTGTTTGCCATGGCCAGTGAGAGCCCGCGGCACCTGGGGAGAGCCCAGGGCAGGGCCAGTGAGGGCTTGGGGCTGGGGGCTTGGCAGGGACAGGGCAGTGATGGAAGGGACCTGCCGAGATGGGAAATCTCTTGCTTCAGCATCCTGCAACCCCCCACCCCCTGCTTCACTCCTTATCACTACAAGGTGCCTTTTACCTTCCTCTGGCAATGCTTCGCCATAAAAATCACCTCTCACTCCCCACAGGTAGAGTGATAACATCATTAAGCAACAAATTTGGACAGAAAGGCTTCAACCCAACCTGGTCAAGACCAAAATACCAGCACCTTGACCTGGCTTCAGCTACAGGACCTCACGCAACCTTCCTTGCCCACCTTGGGATGCACACCAAAGTCACCTGAAATGATCTGAGATGTGATTGTCACGGTTGGAAATGTGGGCAGGGTCCTTGAAAGCTTCAGCCTGGTCCAACAGCGGCTGCTGGTGCCCTCACCCCAAGTTCTGACCCTCTTTGTGGGGTTATCTGTGATGCAGACTCAGAAGAAACAAGACCTGCCTAGAGAGAAGGGCTGGAAGACTTAATTATCTGCTTGCTGGCACTTAGCAATTACTGCTGCATGGCATGGCCCAATTAGGGTACAATTAACTTGAGTTCTCTGGAAATTCAGTGATTAATAATACTAATAATTCTACTGACCTCAAAGTAATTGCAGAACATTAAAGAAGAAAACTGTTTCTAATTAAGGAATTCCCAATCCTTCTGTTTTCTCTTTTTTCGAAGCCTCTGGTGCCCTCTCAGCTGTCCCAGCGTGGGGCCTGCCTGGCTGTGGAGACGAGACGTGCGCTGGGGCAAAAACTGCTTTTTTCACCCCCAAGAAGTGGCATTCCCAGAACTCTTCAGCATTTCAAAACCCGAAGTCTGTGCAAGCCATAATTCTGCGCTCCGTAAATGCCTCCTGGTAGGAAATCTTAGTTTCGCTGCCTGATCAACTCCCCCGGCAGGGGACCTGGCAGCCTCCCCTGGACCCAAATGTGTGGCTGCAAGTTGGAAAGCAGCAGAGATGCTCATACACCAGCTCCCTCGCGCTTCCCCAGCACCGGGGTCTTTCCATCCACTTGGGATTTAATCGCAGAGCTGAACTGGAAGGGTAAATATTTCCCTCTTGAGGACAGGAACAGGGCCTGGACTATTGGGTGAGCAGTTAACACTGAAACCTACCGAGGGAAAAGGCTGTGTGCTGCTAAGCACCTTGCTCTGGGCATTGCAGCTCAGCACACGAACAGCCACAACAGCCACAACTCCACAGCCTCCTTCGGCAGGGGGCAAATTCCTGTCCTGTAATCTCATGCTTCAGCTCATCAGCAGGGGAAAAGCAATCACAACACCCTCAAAATACTGAAATAAAGAACGGAAATTTTGCGGATGGCAAGGTTTCTTATTATTTGTTTACTTCTTAAATGCAGCAATAAAAACCAGAAAGGTAAAGAAATAATGAAGTTCCAAAGCTGACAATTTATGTTTAGAAAATGACTAGGGAAGAAAATTTCATCTTGTACAATGAGGTTCTCAAAATGACCAGCTTTCATATATTGTGTATATGTGTATGTGTATGTGTATGTGTATGTATATATGTATATATGTATATGCATATGTGTATGTATATATGTATGTGTATGTGTATGTGTATGTATATGTATATATGTATATGCATATGAGTATGTATATATGTATGTGTATGTGTATATATATGTGTATGTGTATGCATATATGTATGTGTATATATGTCTATGTCTAGGTACAGGTATATGTGTGTGTGTGTGTGTGTGTGTGTGTGAATTTATAAAGGCCTTATATTTAAGAGGTTAGTACTCCTCTTGGCAAGGGATCAGTGAAAATTTTCCTCTAAAGTTTACCTCCAAAATACAAAGTGAAGATTATCTCACTCGAACTATACAGTCACTACAGCTAAATATCGCTTTAAAGGCACTTTACGCTTTACGAGGCCAGCCTTTTGCTGCCATTTTATATTACTCTTTCTTACAAAACCTACAAAAATCTTTCTTACAACCAAACCCCAACCAACCTTTTTATCTTTTCCTCCCATTTTAAGCTCCAGATCTTGGCACGCTGAGGAGCTGGAGAAGGGATGGAGGGAGATGTCTTTACTATGCATGTGTCCAACAGATGCGTCCAGTCGATGGTGATGTCCAAGCAGGCTGGTTAAGATGCTCCCAAGAAAAGGGAGATGAAAGATAAATGGAATCCAATGAAAGACACCAAAAATACATGAAAGATGAGCACATTGGTCTATTAAAGACTACAATGCAGAAAATACTGCCCTGACTGCAGGTTACTCACGTGCTGTTGCCCTTCGACATCTGAAAAGGGTGCAGCCATGAAAGGAAGGATGAGTGGCACTGTCATCACAGCCCAATGTCACAGTGACAAGCGGTGTTAATTTGGTCATTTAAAAGGCGTAAAAGTGCAGAGTTGAGTGCGGCTGCAGAAGCGGTCACAGTTACAAATAAAAAGTGATGCTTAAGGGAAGAGACTGGAATGCACAATTATTTTATCCTGCAAAATCTCCAATTAGGAGTTGAAAACTTAAGAGGCAGAGGCCAAGCAGCAGTAAGGACTAGATAAAGTGAAGATTGGTTTTGTTTTATAATCAATAAGGTTTTCATATAAAGAAAACTACTGCAAAACAAGCAAATCAGTGGGAAAAAATACTGAAAACACAGGATCTATTCTTTAAAAACATAAAATATTTTTATAGCTAACTACAAACAGAATGATAGATATTTACAAGATCTCTCAGTGCATATTTACACCACTTTTTTTGTTTGGTTTGTTTTTTTTTTTTCCTGGAATTAAAGCTGCCATAATCTTCAAAGCCTTTAGGGCTGTTTCAGCTGAATTATGAAACAGTTCAGTCACAAATTACAAAATAAACTCGATGGTTTAAATAAAAGAGGGAAAAATAATCCACATGATTCACTACAATAAAGATTTATGTAGGAAAGATCATTCTCTCGACACATTTTCCAAGGCTGTGAAATGGCAAACTTTTAGTATTTTAATTTATACTTTGATAATTCATACCCTAAAGAGGAGCAGCCAACCAGTCCCACATTTTAGACCTCAACCCTGCTGGGTTGAAGCCATTTGCCCCTGAGAGCTCCTCCTCTACAAAATGAAGAGACCCAAATGCCTGGGATGAAACCTGCTCCGCCATCAAAGCAAAAGGGGAGCGATTTGCCGGCTCTCCCCAGAGGAAAGGCTTGGTTGCCTTTCTCTTACATCTTAAATCACAGCCATGTCGGTGTAGTGGGACAGCGCGGTGCAAACCAGATCAGTTTCAACGCCTCTGAAAGCCCAAGGGATGATGTTGTTGGAAGTCAAACTCTAAAACCAACTTAGAAGAAGATTTTTTGAAAAGCAATGTATTTTCTTCATAAATACAGTACAATTACATTTTACAATGTCTTTTTACTTTCTAGACATAAAAATGCTAGCTTTTAAAAAAAGAGTTCCTATACAAATACATGAAAAGAGACACCCTCCCTTTCCCCACAGTCCCCTACCCCTGGCACGGAGCAAAATCATCAGCCGTGGTGTGAAGCAGCACAGTGAACCCCGGGATAACCTGTGCCAGCCCTCGCAGGGAGGAAAAGCCGAATCACCCTGGGGTTGGGTGATTTATCAGCGATAGAAAAAGCACATCGCCTGGTCAGGGCTGCCAGGATTCACTCTGCGGGTGTTGTGGCTCACAGGATGCGGTTGTTACACATCATCGGTGTGGGCCCCTGGAGCAGGAGGTGTCCTTGGAAATGGTTCTGGCCGAAAACCCTGCAAGTCCCCTCACTCGGGCAGTAAAAATGATGCCAGTTTTCAGCCTCTCACTCCACAAACTCGCCAACAGCGGCAGAGACCACACGTAAAGGATTTCAGCCTTTGCAGACTCCTGAGGAGCAACTGATGATCCTCATGAGTCCTCAGACAGAAAATTGCTGCTCCAGACCCCACACAGTTGCCAGGTAGGAGCTATTTGAAGTTAATAATGACATTGAGCCAGATGGGAATGAAAGCTTCTACATCCCAGGCAGTTTCCCCGAGCCACCAAATCTCAAAGGAACTGCCCAAGGGAAGGACTTGTGAGTTTGGCCATTCTGTAAGCAGTGAAAGGAAAGAGGGAAAAAATAACTAAAATTTATTTTCTTGTTTTGCTCTACAAAGAAGAACATGTGGCTTTCTTTATAAAAGCTACAATTCTGCTTCTAATACCCGAGTTTAAGAAAAAACTCTTGGTCTAAAATTTTGGTTTGCAAAGGTCATTGCAATCATTGTGTTAAAAATCACTTCCTACTAGAAATAAGCTCTATGGAAAGAAAAGGAACTAGGTGTGCAGTCTGTCTCCTTAAAGTAGTTTGTTTAAAAACAAAATACAAATCTGTACAGAGAGACTGAAGACTATAGTACACATCTTCTTCAAAGCAAGCAGCTCTTTTACATTCACATCAGGATGGCTCTAAGGAAGCTCAAGGGAAAGGATACATTCCTGATGGCTCCTAGTTCGTCAGCACAGGAAGATGACCTCAGACTTCCATGTCAAAAATTTTGGGGGTTTTGCTTTTGGAAAAAAAACAAACTACAAAATAGGGCAAAGAACCTGACCTGAACAATGTAAAACTGCACCTTCTTCTGCCAAATTGACTTCCAGGGGCAATCCTGATAGCTTGGACCACCAGGGATCACCTGGCTTCCATTTCTGGAGGAGGCAGTTGCTGTCCATAATCTGTATTTTATTGACAGAAAGCTATGATGTCCTTTCTTCTTTGTAAAAGTAGATTACAGAGGCATTCAGTTTGAAAACAATAGGCTGCAAGGAGGATAAACATTATTTCTACCTAGTCCAGCTGAATAGCCAGTATCGATTGGGGAATATTGTCTTTCTAAAAGAGATTTTATCTGCAAAGGATCCAAATTTACCTAGATGTTTTGGAATTAATGTGAATCAGGCGAGTTAGAACTCTTTATCTAGAGCCCTACAGTTGCAAAACTTCTTTCCTACTGCTGAGAAGCACTTGTGACGTTGGAATATAATTTTCCTTGAGTTTTAAAAGAATAGAAAAGCACCCAAACATCTCTCCTCCTCTCACACAGGCACTCAATGGCATTTGATCTTCCTTACTGTTCATTCAATGCCCAAACCACAAAATATAGAAAATTATGCTGAAATGGCAGAAAGATGGACACCTTGAGCTACTGAGAAAAGCTTCTGCATGCTCAACAGCTGTGGAGGAGGAACAGAAATCACTTCAAATCATCCAGAGCAGGAATTATTTCACGTAACAGGATGGGATTAAGACAAGAGAAAGAAATGCCAGGGAATTATTTCATGTAATGGGATGGGATTAAGACAAGAGAAAGAAATGCCAGACACTGTCAGGGATGAGAGGGAAGAGGCTGCAAACAGTTTGTCTAGAAAAGGTAGGAATGAGAGTGAAGAGGCTGCAAACAGTTTGTCTAGAAAAGGGCAGAGAACTAATTCAGATCAATAGGATACACTTAGGGAGGGTCTTCCATACTGTTCAGAAAGACAGTGGTAATTTCATATGGTAATTCATCTTACCATATGTATTTTGCCACCTCTAACTTCTGTGAGCCTAAGAATATATCCTGAAGAACACTCACAAGCAGCAAATCCGCCAGAAGTGATAGGAAGTGATTTCCTTGGGGTTTTTTATGTGATTATCACCAAAAGACAAACAGAATCCAACTCAGCTGATCTTTAGGCACTGCTAAGTCACCCATGCAGCACAGAAGGCACCTCCTTTCACCTCCCAACCCTCCACTGAAATTCATGCTATACTGGTTGGTCTGGTAAGGCCATTTCAATTGGACACCACATCAGTAGTGCCAAATAAATAGGAATTGAGGACATTCACTAACTGTCGACGATTAATTACTGATTTTCCTTATTTCTGGTGTGAAATTATCTGAAATTAAAATCTGGCCACTCTAATGCTGCACAGAAAGCTGACTAGCCAGGTTTCCAACATGTGGCCCAATTAAATATTTTAAAATTCAAGTAAAAAGTAAGTAATTTTTAACAGAAATTAAGACTGAAGTGTTTTAATAAAATGCAAAACAGTAACAAAAAATACTCGTTTACTTCTATTGGTCTTAGTATCTCCTCATAGCATCTGCAACCAAAGCATTGCTGCATCTGTGCTAGCTCCTAAAAATCTGAAAGTGAACCTCCAGTTAGATGAAGAAAAAAAATATTTTGGAAAGAGAGAATTTGCCACGTGAAACTTTATACAGAGCTCCTCTTTAAAGCTCTACCTCGGAGACTTTGCTATATGAAAAATAATCTGGTATATCCAACCAGCAGGGACATACAAAGTAGAAGGTTTGATACAGATATAGAAAAATCTGCTACGGAGAAACATCTCCACAGATGCAGTTATTAAGTTGCTAACACTGAAAAGCAACAGGGCTTGCCACTCACAGTACGGTCAATGTGGAGTAGTTCCACTACAGCCAATGGAATTACAATGGCAGAAATCTGATCTAACCCATCAGGACTGAGCCTGTAAACTCTCCTAAAACATGAATGCAATATATTATTTACTATCCACTGTATAAATTATTGAAAAAGTACTTAAGTATAAAAGTGTGGCAAATCTTTCAATGAAATTAAAAATGTGAAATGCGACAGTAATCACCGGAGTCGTCTTTTTTTTTTTTTAAATAAAGAAATAACACAATTTGGGAAGTAACAAAAAAATGTTACCACACTGGAAATGGAAATCTTTCCAGGCTATGAATGTGAAATACCTGTTTTAAGTTCTTACACCGAGTGTAAAGAGAAAGCTCAAAGTTATAAAAGCTTCTTAGAATACCTGTATTCTGAAACCATTAAGTGATGCTCAGAACAAGTTCCTGGTCCTGATCGTTATAAGGCCATGATGCCCATCTTACTGCATTCAAGCTGGACACTTTAATCAACAGCTGGGAGAGCAGGTACTTCTGTTTAAGAGACTTTAAAAACACTGAAATGAAAAATCAGATGCACCTAAGTTCTTGGTTTTTTTCTCCAGATGTTACCAGATTCAGGATTTAACAAACAAAGGGGGAAACTTTCAAAGAACAAGTGTTACGGGTCTTTTATAATTTAGAACAAATTATAAATTAACCTGTCCATACTTTTGAGACATATTATACAAGAGCAAACAGCTGAGTGTTCTTTTATTATTCAGGTACTACAATTTTTTTCCCAATAAAAATGTCTTTTAAAAATTTCTTGCTACTGTATCCCAGCTCAGATCCCGGTACAGCCTTTCAGATGAGGTATTCTACCATCTCTCCGTCTGGGAGGTCCTGCCCCATGGTCTGAACAGGAGCTTTTCTTTCAAGAGTGCTGGAGTGGAAGAGTGGCCCATCTACATGATGAGGAAAAACAAGAGAGAGAAATCAAAGCTGGAACTTCAATGAGGTTAGAAAAATGACATTAACATTTTGAAAGTCATCTTCTATCACTGGCCAAATGACAGCTAACAACTCCTTATTTCATTTAAAAAAATTCAATTCTTCATGTATGTAGACAGATAAATAAAGATATTTTATCAAATTCCCTTTGGGTATCTCCCACTGATACATAATGGCATTTAAAACTGGAGTGACTGCATTTAAACAAATTTTGTCAGTGCTGACTTTCACCACAAAACCTGTTCCCCCGTCTCCCTCGATACCCATTAAATAGCATAGCACGGGCAAGATGCACAGCAGGCCAGCCAAATTCACTCTTCCATAAAGAACAACATAATTGCAATGTGTCTGTAAGTAGGAGAGGCAAGGTTGTGTAATCTGCATTGATTTGGCAGAGTGGGCTGGAAAATGAGCGTCTTTTGCCAGCTCGGAGCTCTGTGGGAACAAAATTCAGCTCCGCGACAGTCCCTGTCAACTGGGTCTACTTATGCCAGTGCTGAAGTCGGTCTCGTGACTGGGAGAATACAATAACGAGACAGCTTTATCACAATAGTTAATTTTTCTTTCTCTCCCTCCTCCCTTATCTGAGACCACTTTGGTTTGAAAACCCACTAAAATGCAATGGCCACTTTTTACAGCTGCCTCAGAGACTACTCTGGGATTTCCATATACCTGCTTCAACTCTTGAAATCTCGCTGTACCTCTCTACCCAGTGTGTCCATGCTTATGCTACCACTCTTAAGGGCTCTCATTCCTTCAGAGCATTTGAGACCTCCCAGAACATTGCCAAACTTGCCTCTGAAACCCATCTGTCCTCACAAAAACTAAAGCCACTTTTCTGAATGGAAAAAGAGATAGCAGAGCCTGCTCACAGAGTAGAACTGATGGTGAGTCAGTGGCAGGGGCCCTTCTGGGAGTGCAGCTGAGTTTTGTTACCTGTTTTGTCTGCACTGTAGGCCAGGCTGGTACTGGGGAGTCGTCCTGGTGTGGGAGCTGCAGTGGAAGGTACAGCTTTGCTTTGATCACTCCCCCGGTCAGTCTGGGTGCTGCAGTCTCTGCTGCCTGTTTTCGAGTGGGCTGACAGCAGCGGTGTGGAAGGAAGGACAGGAGAGGGGGTGGAGGGAATGGATTCGGAGCGATATTCTGTTCCCAGCAGAACACCTTTGTGGAAAAAGGGAAGGAAATATCACAATACCAGAAAACTAACTGGTGTCAGCTCTGCACCCCTCTGTAGTACTTGTTCTAGGATCTGGAAAGCAGACAGTACTAGTTTACCTTTCTATAGCACCTTTCACCACTGGCTGCTGAAGTACATGAAGGACAGCAGCAGCCTCATGTTGCTGCATCTGAAGACATGCAAGTGGGCACCAACACCTGACTTTCCTGTCTCTAAGCAGTGGCCCATCTATGGCAGGGTAAATCTGCGCACTCTGAAATCAGCTGCATCGACATTTCAGGGTGTTTTAGCCTCATAGGGACGGCCTTTGGGCCTAACTTCCCATCAGGAAAAAAAATTAAAAAACCCCTAAGATTTGCTTTGTTACAACTCATCTTCCTTAAAGTCAGGTACTAAATTGGGAAGAAAGAGTTACGTATTTTAATGACAGAGCCTGGACATCAGAAGTCACTACTTTCCAAAAGTGACTGAAACAAGCAGTTGTTCCAAATGTGTCCCATCTTGCACACAGTCAGTTTTACTGCATGCTAGGCCAGCTGATCTGTCTGTCTGACACACCTTCTGCTGTTCCTGCCTTCTTTCTAATCAGTGATTCGCATATCTAAATTGCCAGAGTTATTTAAAAATTACCTAGGCTGCCTTTCCAGCTCTTGTCCTCCCTCTTCTCCTCCAGGATGGGAGTGCTGCTCAGTGTTGACGAGTGGGACAGCAAGCCCGAGCCAGCATTCGATATGGACATCAGCGACTTGGCAGGTCTCATCGAGGAGAGCTGGTCTGTCTTACCAGGCTCCTTCCGCGAGCGCTGCTGCAGGACTTTGATCATGGCATCCTTCTCAATGATCTGGGCGTGCAAAGTCTTGATCCTTTTTGAGAAGTACAAAGAAGAACGAAGTATATGTTAGTTAGAGCAAGAAGAGAACTGACACACTTTGGGGAGCCTGCACTTGGACCTAACCCCAGGGGAAACAGCTCTGTGAGACTGTTGAGAGGTGGCTGGAGCCTGGGGTCTGATGAAGATGCCCTGAAGAGAGAAGAGGAACAAGCTAGATGCAAAAAATATACAACAAGACTTTTCTGTGTTAGCCCTCAGTATCAGGACAGGTTTTGGATTGCTATGTAGATACTTCCTTGGCCAAATGAGCGTCTGCCATCCTACATCATTGCTACTGGTGAAGACACAAGAATTTCTGGTTCTGAGGCATCTACTCAGACAATTAATTGAAAATCCCTGTCCTAAAGAAGCCAGATAGGACCAAACTGCGTTTTACCTTCCCTCCATGTCGAGGCACCTCCTGTTGGCAAGCAGGATCTCTTCCTCCTCCTTCTGAATGCGAGCCTCCAGCGAGGTGTCATAGCTGGGGTTAGGCGAGTGGTTGATCACTGTTGTGTCCCTGAGAACAAGCAATAGAGCAGATGAAATGCCAGCTAATTTTGCTGCTTTCCTCCTAGCAGCGCAGTATTATTGCTCAAAAGTAACAAACAAGAACATCCACTTTTTTTTGAGCTTAGGCTGGCTCAATGTCTTCCAAAAATCCAACTCCCAGGGAACCTGAGTATCAAAGGGAACTGGGCATGGAAGTTTCCTAAGCAATCCTGAGCAGCTTGGTTCAAAAAGTGGGCAGAAAACAGTTTTAGACTGATTCCACATAGTGCTTGATGTTATCACTGTGGTAGTTGTTCAGTCCACTAACCAAAACGTTATGAGTATTTCATTCTACTTGTTACTGTTCGGTCAGAACAAAGTCCCTGTGCTACACTCTCTATCACTACATGACTCACGACACGAAGAGCACGTTACTGACACAGCTATGCATTCACATAATTAGAAAAAAACACGCAAAAAAACGGAGTTATAATAAGAGCTCTAATTCATTGTAATAAGAAATCTTTTCTCTGAGAGGCAGCAGGTCTAAGAAGTGTCTGAAAAATGTACCTTTAACTCTGCAAAAGTTTAAATCAGGAACAGCAAAGCACCAATGTGAAGGGCATAAGAAGGTCACTCATCAGAGAAACCTAACCTGACCCAGATGCCTGCCTGTGCTCTAAAGCATCTGTCCTGCAACCTCAGCTTTCCAAGAGATGCTGGTTTTGACTATGAGAAAAAAGGGAAAGAGATCTGTGCACAGTGTAGATGAAGTGGCCACTGAAATTAGTGGAATCCCTCATACCCCGTGTATTTTTGATGATACTATACATGCCAACTGCAGATAAACTTGCAGAAGTATTGACGCTAATGGAATACTCTCTTTTAGGGAAGCAGCGGCTAGAAGGAAATGGGAAAGCAGTGGTGGACTCTTTCCTGACTGGAAAGCATTCTTGATCATTTAGCAGAACCTGAACAGCCCTGCCATATCCCCTTCATGTCATGATAAACAAGACCAGACCCCTACTTATCAGCAGACGCTGAAAATATAACATGGCCTCTAAGGACAGGCAGCAGTTAAAACCTTTAAAGAATCTCTGGGGAGGCAGAAAACAGTGTACAAGAAGCCTCAATATCCTAAAATAACAGCCTGCTCCTGCAGCAAGATAAGATGGGTCTTTAAACACTAACACAACAGATCTGCAACTTTACCCCTGTAATTCTAGCATGATCTTGCAAGCTAGGAAGTCATTTGCAATAACAACCCTATTTGAATCTGGTTCATACAACAATCCAAAGTAAAATCTGCCATCAAGAACCAGAAACTAGTGAGCAGTGAAATGGTATGTATGCAATACCTAACGCTAAAGAGTTGCACTCCAACAACAGCTTTTATTTACCAACAAGCTGAAGCACTTGGGCCTATTTACAGCCGTAAGAAGTGTTTCTGTACGGCTGTCTTGGAATGTCAGCTTGGTACCCAATTTCAGACACCCTTCCCTTCCCGCCCCCACAAGCAGAGCTCTCCAGACACAGCAGAATGTTTGGAGCAGAATTTCCTAGTAGATGTTTCTGGTCAGTAACCGTGTTGAGGACCATACCATAAAGTAATCTGCAAAAACATTCTGGAGAACAAGTAAACCATTCAGGGTGAATGATGTGAATCACCAAGCTTACCCCATCTCACATGACTTCAGCAAGGACTGACTCCTGTTTAAAAAACACCAAACCCAAAGCACTCCTCATATATCTATTTTAGAATTATCAGCTTCTAGGAATGGCTCAGAATAATTCTAGTCTGGAAAATGGCTCCTGCGTGTGGGGGAATCTTCCCTTGGAAAAAAGTTCCTAATTGTTGGCAATTGCACAGCTCCCAGGAAAAGCAGCCAAGCTCCACTTGCATGCAGAAGTATGAGAAGCCTTTCAGACCACAAGGAGAGGTATCATGGGGGAGTGGTATGACAGCATTCTTTGGTGGGAAATACGACATTCAACTGGAAAAAGAAAATAATACCTGTACTATGAACAGTCTCATTTACCTCTGAGCAGCCACAGTTGCAGCTGCATCCAAAGCAAACTGCCTCATCACACTCTCCTCCAGGTATTTCTGTTCCCACTTGGTCATGTCAGCTTCCAGAGCGAGGATCCTTTCTTCCTTCTCACGCAGGAGCTCCATCAGCGCCGTGGCGTTGTACTCCGAGACATTGGCAGCCTGGGATGTACCCTGACGCTGATTTACAGAAGCGGGGGAAAAAAAAGGAAAAAATAAAAAGAAATCTCAGGATGCATCTTTAATACTCAGGGTTGGTTTGTTTGCTTTTTGTCTGAAGGACAGAAGCTAGTCATTTGCAGGGGCACTTCAGCCTCACTCCATCAACACCAGGAAACAAGCTCATATAATGCAAGAAAGGCTCCTTCTATTTTCCAAATGTTGAAGCTTAAAACACCAGACACTGCTCCCAAGAAAGAGAGCTTAACTCACAGCACCCATGCTCGAGTGCTTCCTGGTGTCATGCCAGAGCTGGTCAATACAAATAAGCAAGTATCTGAGATGGAAAACATCTGGGGTGGTCCCCTAAGGCCATGTGCAAAGCCTCACGTGTGCATCTGAGAGCTGGACCATGCCATTCAGGTCTGATGCCTACAGCCCATCCATAACGCCTAAAGTAACACGGAGTTACTTCAGCCAAACACTAACACGTAGACAAGAGTTATCACACCTTTAAAAAAATGCATACAAAATACTTTTAAATTATTAGGTTATTAAATCATTATGATCTGTGTAAACCTGTGGATTAAGTAGCTGGGGATCAAAAATATTCCATCCATTCTAAAGCAAGATTTGGAAGACAGGCAGTATTCCCTTTCAAAACAAGAAAGGGTGGAGATTTGCTGAGCTAACAGTTCAACAGATGAAATGAATAATTTTATATGGAAGTATCTTCTGGGATTGGCAGAATACTTGACTTAAAAATAAAAAAATAGTTTAAAAGAAAAGAAACTGGACAGACAAGCTGGTTTACGTTTAGCTCAGTATTCTCAACTATGACAAGAAAACATTTTTTGTGTTGACTCAGGCTCAGTGTCAAAAACTGCGGGGTTCAGAGTACCTCATCTTCCAAAGGTAACACAGAAATGTTTATCAAATTACTGTAACTCCTACTAAAACCAATACAAAAATACATGTAAGGTTTAGCTATCAGTTCCTATGCAGTGGTTGAAGTTGGGGGATAAACCTAACATGAAACCAAATGTGATTTAAAACACAGGCCTGCATCCTATTTCCAGTAAAATTTACAAACCTGACAGTTCACCTGAATCTCATTCATTCTTTTCACTGAAAACGACTCACAGTACAATCATAACATTATACCCTATGGGAAGCATCCATTTCCACCAACTGCATTTATAAACTTGGTTTTGCTGGTTTAGTTTTGTTTGGTTTTTTAAACGCAAAAGCTTTTTGAAGTGCCTCTTTCCAGGCCAGCTGTTAATTAATTTTATATAAAAATCTCAAACTGTGAGCAGCATATTTTTAAATCATTTAAAATTAAATCTAACCAGGTTACTTAAAGATAGAATATGATCTAGCTATATGGCTGTGTCTGAATCTTGTCACGTGTTGGATCCCCTATTGCTCTCTTATCTAAATTTTCTGGTTGGAATGGAAGAAATAAACCAAGTAAAAACAATACAACAGCAGATTCGTGATTCCAGCTACCAAAAAGAAAAGACTGCTAATTTTACAAGATGGAAAGAACCTGCTGTCCTCTATTTATGTGTGGTGTAGGGTATGGTGTATGATCCTACATGAAACCCAGTACAGCACAGGGACACAGCCGTACCTGCTGCATCCGGAGCGACTCCAGCTCTCTCTCCAGCCGGGTCCGCAGTCGCTGCTCCCGCTTCTCACACGCTGCCTGCAGCTGCACCAGGGCCTGCTGCATCTTCTCCACCTTCTCAACATAGACCTGCTTCTTTTTGAGCTGAAACAGAGGAAGAAAACTCAATGTAAGTTAAATAATGCGAAAAAGTTAATAAAGGTCTGGCTTTGTATGCATTGCAGAGCCCAAAAACATCAGCCAGGCAGAACATGTCCAGGTGACTGCTGTGTCACTCTGACTCCTGCTCTGGACTCCTGCTTGGTATATTTGCCCTTTTCGTTTTCAGTAACTCCATGGTAATGATGGGAGAACTGAGGTAATTATCTGTTGGAAATAATTGAGAGCAGCGATGGGCTTGAGAGGGCATCTGGGTTCACAGTAGTGAGTGTTTAAGTGGCCTGACACATGTGACAAAGGTAACTGGAGCAAAGACAGGGATTAGAGCTGGTCCACAACTTGGAAACATTTTTTCGGTGCAATATTGAAAACTGCTGGCAGTGTGCTTAGGAGATTAGGAAGAAACCTAATCAAAACCTAGAAATCAAAAACTGCAGGATCCTATTCCAGGCCCGTAACAGTAAGATAATGAATAGGATCAAACCATACACAACACGGGCTGTGCTCTCTCCACACTGCAGCCAGGTTTATTTTAGCAGTCTGGACATTCACCTTGGCTCAGTGTGACCCCAGAGGTCCTGCTCCATCCCTTGCCCCTGCCCTTCCATCCTCCTCCATTGCCCGTTCTACAAACCAAGCTGCTGCCTTGCCTCATGATAAGCAATGAAAACTACTGTGCTGAGACCCCCAATGACTGTCTTAGCAAGATTAATCCACAGTTCAGGCAGAATAAAGGCAAACTAAAATATGAATAAAAAAAAAGAGAATAAAACACATTAATATACATAGAATAGGGCACAGCTATGGACATAATTTTCTGTTAAGGACAAGACTAACAATCATAATTATCTAGCCTTGCGTGGCAAATCTGGGGCATTGCTTTTTTAGCTATGATTGCCATAAACCCCAAACCACAAAAACAGCAGGAAGAAGGCAACTTTTCCCAACAGTCAGAGCCAAAGTCTTGAGCAGCACCATAGTGCAAAACACAGCCTCCCTTATGTGAGTTCAAAGAGCTGCTCTACAGCTCCATGGAAGAAAAGTCCACTGAGGGATATTAAAGACAAAAGACGCCACTTCTGGCTCAGAAAGTCCTTCTCACAAGCGGAAAGTATTCTGGGAAAGTATTGCTGTTTGCTGGCCCCGTTGTGATAGTATTGCCGAGGAATCTGCTGTGAATTTTGGCAGAGACAGGATGCCAGGCTCGCTGGGCTTTGATCTGAACACCAGGAGCCGTTCTTACATCACACCTTCATTCCAAAAAGGTCCTGTCGTGTGTTTGTTCTAAACCTTTCCCTTTTCACACTCCTGTTCATTGAGGGAATCCAGAGACTGCAATGTGAACAGCAGAGAGAAAAATCTCCAACCACTATTAATCCCAGACATGGTATCTTTTTCTTCTCTTCATAAAGTCAGCAGGCATCTAATCTCACAGCATGAATGTTGCTGCCCTAGAGGATTTTCCCCAAACAAGTATTTTATACTAAAAGTTACAACAAATAGTGAGTAATCCAGCCAAAGGCCTTCCCACCAGTGCATGTACAGTAGGAAGGTATTTTTATTCTTTGATTGCTCAAGGTTTCAAGCTCGTTTGGAATGGGAGGGACACAACCACTGTAATATAACTTACTACTCCACTGCTGCTCTGCAGATACTCAATAAAATGTTATACTTAATAGATCTTTTTATTCTAGATCATAGTGCTTAATAACACTGATTTAAGCTTTCTCAGACTCCAATAAAGTGTAGAATAATGCACCAGTCTTACACTTAGATTAACGGCAGCTCAAAGTAATTCTGTAACTAACCACAAATTAGAAACTCCAGCATCTGGGGTTTGCACATGAGCCTACTGACCTGGACAAGAGTAGGGAACAACCTAATAAACTTGCTAATAGCAAAGTATCATGCATTGAGCTGAATGATAATCTCTTGAAAACCAGCTCTCCTCCCTGACCCTACCGTATAAAAAATTAAGGCAGGAAGGATGGTCGTTTGGTACCTACCACAAAGCATTTTAATTTCTGAAGAGGTTTTTTGACACGCAGGTAAGATTCTCCTTGCAGAACGTAGCCGCTGACAACATTTCACTAGTTTCATAATTAATAAACCTGCGTATGCGTTATGTGTGGATTAACGCCTTGGCCTACATTCAAAGAATACCAAGAGCCCAGCCAAAAGAGAATTAGGCCACCGAAATTCCACCGAAATGCTCACTTTGAAAGCGCTCCCATCGGCCCAACCTGCAGGTGAAGCGTTGCAACAGAAGCTGTTGCCCAACGCACCAGCACTGCCTGCACATGCCTAACTCAGGCACCAGACCCGAAGCACAGGCATGGCTTGTTCAGTGGCTTTCCATAAAGACAGCTTCTTTTTTTTTTCCCTTCAAAAATTGCACTTTTATCTTCCAGCACCAGGAAGAATCAGGAAT
>NW_010162913.1:65651-71547 GCF_000695765.1 Mesitornis unicolor
ATGCCAGATATTGGGTTTGTGTATGCATTTTTTTAATGGCTCAAAACCAGAATTCAGGAATCCCTCAAGTAATGCTCAGTTTTTTGGAACACAGAAGTTGAAAGGCATGCATGCGCTCCAGACAACTCAGCTTTCCTAACGTGTCTTTTGACACAATTATCCTTTATACATCAGATCGTCTCATTTCATGTACTCGCTGCACTCAGTCAACCCACTGCATATTCTGGCAGTACCATTCATTTCCAGCTCTGCCATCTCTGCTGCTTTGAGTGTTTGTGAAGAACAAGTCACCTTTCTGAGAACCAGGATTTACCAGGAGTGGCAACAGTGAAGTTTAATTTTTGGTTTTTTAAACCTTTCCAACCTGATCTGTCCTCTCAGTGTAAAGAGGAATAATTTGTCCAAGCACTGAGGGATTTCACTACCATTAATTGAGAGGATGACTGTGTTTTCCCAAGACAGGAATTGGAAACAGAGTTTCCTGAGCATTGCCAGACTGCTGCAGACAGAAATGAGATGGGAGGAAGGGAAAAGGCAGCATGCTGAGGCTTGTTCTTGCTCATTTGCCATGGATTCCCCACCCTCTCTCTTCCAGCAAAGAACCAAACCTGGCAACTCAGTGCCAAGGGCGACAGCAGCATCCACCACAGGGAGAGATGGCACCAAAGGACGTGGGAATTCTCTCCTCTGCCACAGACCTCGCAGTGAACGCGTGCTCCAGATAAGAGATCATTCCTGAAGCTTTACAAGGATGCAGTCACGCCCTTCCATATATAATTCTAAATAAATTTGACAAGACAGTAATTTTCCTTTAGATGGTACTGCATTTAACTAAGCAGCAAGCTCACGTTCACATAATGTATTGTAACTGTTTTGCCTTGAAGGCTGCTCTGAAAATGCAGAGCATTTTACTCCTAATAACATCTTTATTATAACACATCTTTAAGACGGTAAGAACTCAAATAACCTCGCTGCACGTCTGGAAGCACAGCAGAGCACTTCAGCATGACTGTATCCCTTCCCAGCATTTCCTACGGTACATGGCACAACTTCAGTGATGTGCACATCTTCTCCAGGTCAGTCCTTTGCTGCTTTGGAAAATGTCCTAACCAGATACCAGAGGTCAAGCTTTACCAATGAGATTTTCTAATTAAACCATTTCAGACAAGAACAGTCACTCTCCAGTTCACATCCACTAGAAATTCTGCAACAGGACTGAGGACAAGAAAAATAAAGAAGGCAAGAACCGCCCTGGGACTCTGTGAAATCTACTACACAAAAGTACAAACTGATGCAGGGAGTACCTCTGAAAGATTCCCTGGCTTCCTGATTGAATATTTCTGTCTTCAATTCATTTCCTCTGTCCCTTGTCAAGATTGCTTTCTGCAGTCGAGAGCCAGCCGGAAGAAGCAGGATACACTGGGGATCCAGAGGCTTCCTGCTCACAAGAGTCTGGCCGACCTCAGGAGCAATCTGCTTCCAAGTTAGTCTGAAAGATTCACTGCCCAAAAACCTCTGCACACCGATACTCCTGAACTGCAGGGCTTTCAGCAATGGAAAATGAATCAACCACTCTAAACATAGAGGAGTTAAATGATTAAACAAATTTGCTAAACCTAGAAAACTGAAATTAGTCCTCAGAATCTTTCTGCAGGAGAAAAGACTTGCTAAGACAGTCACGCCTGGCAGCAGGCAACCTGCAGGCTCCTCTGCATTTGCATGATCTAAAATCAATGGCCAAGAACAAAGTGTTCCTGTCAGAAATAGGGACACTTCATTGTTACCACAACTGCCCAGCAGAAACAGGATTAACATCCTAAAAGCCAGTCAAATCCTTCATTTGATTCAGGATTCTCAGCAAAGTCTTTGACAAACCATGCAGTTCAGGGATCCCAGGTCCTTGCAGAAGAACGGCTCTGAAGAAGCCTTGGAGGTACATGCAGGGATGTACAGAAATGAGGAATTTTCACTACCAAGGTGCCAGATGCCAGGGAGGCAGATGCTGTAACATCCCCTGGATCGGAGCTGCTTTTGCAGGACAAACGCAGTCCTGGACAGGTAAGGGGGAAGGAAAGATCTTCTGTAAAGAGATTCACTGCTTCCAGATGTGTTACTCAGCAACGAGTTTTCTGGGGAAGAAGACTTCCTGCATGGCTACCAATGATTCAGAAACTCTCGCAGGCATTTTGACAAACCCAGCCATTACTCTCTTCATCTTGGACAGCTCCTATTTCACCAAATCAGTAACACTCATCAACATCTGCTTTTCTCCCATCCACTATTTCTGATGTCTTCAAAGTCCTTTGTTTAACATATTCAGGGTGTTTTCATTACATTCTGGGTCGATCCTAAAGCTGAATTCATTCAGATGCAGCTGAAAATGTGTTTTCCACAAGAATTTGCCTGCTATGGCAGAAATGTAGTAAAAGAAAAAAAAGACAGCAAGCACGTTTAAACCACCTCTCCCTCTTGCAGTTGGAATATATTCCTCCAGGATGCCTTTGAACCTTGGGTTAGTTTGAATTCAGGCCCAAGAAGGCACCACTGGCCTCAGCAAGAACCCATGCTGAAGCAATTTGGTAACACTATCCTCTTGCTAAGGAATACTGTTTGTTGCATGGGAATGGCAGAGTGCCGTCTCTCCATTTTGTTTGTGTTAAAGTAAGTTATAACTCTCAAAGCCATCTCTGGAAAATTACTAACAGGCAGAATATGAGAAGTAGCGACACAGCAATAAAAAGCCAGTTGTGTGTTGTGACAAGAATGCAGGTCATTAAAGACAGACACACCTGTAGTTATACAGGAAAGAGTTTTCTCTCCTCTCCACCCTACCCATCTATGAAGGATAAGCCATCCACAAAGTGTCCCCCTTTAAAAGCAACTCTGTCCTACAAGGAGTAGTTATCTCTACACATTTAAGTGAAACAAAGCTGTGGAGACTTGGAATAGCTTTTTATAGAGCCAGAGAAGTGACTGAAAGAAGAGAGAGAAGCCTTCATGCACACAAACTCTCCTTTGGGTCTCTTTGTTACAAATCAGAGTTCAGTTCTGAGAGTAGCTCAGATATTGCATATAAAGTACAACAGATGCCATTTGGAAATGAATGTTTCCACACTTCCCCACAGGTAGAACCCTCAGTGTTATCAGAAACAGACATTTCTCTCTACAATAGCTGAGAGGGAAATTCATATAGTATCTTAGCTCTGTTATCTGCTTTATATTGAATTCTGACAGCTGAAAGATCCTGCAGCTTCTAAATACAAGCCACTTCTAGAAAAGATATTTCATTCAAACAACTTATTTTCCTCCAGCCCCAGATTTGCACCCAGTAGAGAGGATGTCTGGCTTCTCCTTCCACTGCAAGGTGTGTGCATAAAGATGGCAAAGAGTAAATATTTATATTTCCTTAGAGGTAGTCACTATTTTTCAAAGCTGTCTTCTTAAGGCTGTCATTAAAACAGTGGCTTGTAAAGCTGTGGAGTAAAGGAGTGCAAGTTGCACTTCTATAAAAAAACTCGCACGCATTTTTTAAGTTGAAGTGTGGTATTCCATGGTACAAATTAATCAGGGTAAGCAGAAATGACCAAGTTCAATAAAAGCTCTGGAAATTCCTTTTTTTTTAAAGTATAAAAACAGTAGCAATTGCACACTCTGCATTGAGCAGCTGCGGTCAAATGAAGTATTTGGCATTGAACTCCCTCCTGCAATATTACAAGCCTGGTAAGGACTGACTGGTCCTTTCTGTAAACCCAGAAATTCAACCTTTGGCCCAGGGCAAAGCGAAGTTTCACCATCTGCTCTGTCTGCTGAAGGCTCTCAAGGTGTACACTAGAAAATGTTGGCTAAATCGTGGTAATGTGACAGTTTTCAAAGCTCACACGTATGGGCCATCTGTGACCATCTACCAGCTACAAACCTGCTGCACGCTGCAGCCACTCAAATGTTGACACCAAAATTGAGACCATTATGGCAATCCACGCTCCAAAATGAGAATTTTTGATTGTTTTAGCTGCAGATACTACTATCACTACGCATTTCTGACCGTGATACCGCCAACATGCATTTTATCTCATAAACATATTCAATTTATCTCAGATTTATTGTAATGAAAATAATCTGAAGTGTTGACTTTAAAAAGCACAGAATAATACTTAACTAGAAACGATTTTCGTACCTCTGCTCATAGACATGTTTAAGTTTGTTTAAAATACTCATGATAACTCACTCTTTTTAGCACTTTGCAGAAATAAACTCCACGCTTCTAAAACTTTAATGGCAGCCTGTTCTAAACTTGAAGAGTCATTTCACTCTCGCTAACAGACCAGGGAAAGTATCTTATCAATGTCTACTTCTGCTTCCAGCTGCTTCACATTACACTTCCGTATCTCCAAGATCATTCCTTTCTCCATCATTAGTATCCCTTTCTCTCTTCCGTCCCTCTAAGTTGGATGCTATAACTCAATATACACAAAAGCGCTCAAAGCTCCATAGGAGTAGACAAGTATCGACATTCTACAGAGGGGTGTTTTTGTCCAAACTGGTAATTCAGGCAAAGGATTTTAAATAGAATCTGGAAGCTTCGAATCCAATGTAACATTTAAATTCAGCTATAGTGATATATGGCTTGCAGCTCTCATTAGAACGGAAATATTCTTTTTATAAAGGATCTGGTGCATATAAGGCAAGGTAACTGCTTCACAGGAAGTCAAATGGGAGAGGGGAAAAAAAAAAGCTGAAAACTTACATTACAGGATGCAACAACTGAAATATGCACACCCCCCCGCAGGCCTTGAGCCAAAGTGGCTGCCAAACCTTAGCGTACGAAACTCCACCCTCTTCTGCAGGACAAGTTTGGAAATTCCTGACAGTCTGACTGGTAACTCAGGTGACACTGGCAGGAATAAAATAAATCATTGACAAATTGTTCATGTGTCTTGGCCACTGAATGTCACTGACTCGGGCTGATATTTACAGGTCCTTCTAAACAGAGCTCTGAGCGCTGAACAGCTCGCTTGGCTGTCTTGCCGAGAGTTACCAAACGGCTCGGATATTTGAGAAGTTCCAACAATTCAATACTAATGAAGCAACAAATGCTTTATAATCCTAAGTATTTCATTAAAAAGTGATTTGGAAAGCCTGCAAAAGTGATTCTTTACCCTTTATTCCCCCTCACGTCTAAGAAAAAGCAGTGTTAATTCCTGCTCCCTCACTGAGACGCTTCCATATTTATCTGCAACAGGAAGGGTGGCACTTCCTGTGCACCCTGGGATTTGAGCAAAGGTTGGATGCAAATGACCACAAGCCCTCACGCAGGGCATTTCACTCTGTATCAGCACATATGTGGTTTTTAAACTATCGTGCGATCTAGCCCAGAGTTACCTATTTTACTATTCTACCTAGGCAGAAATACTTTGCAGCAGCACTGAACCCAACTGTTCTAGTAAAATGAGAGAGGTATTTTGAAAAGAAAACATACAATTACTATTATTACCCCTACAGGCTTCTACTTTACTGTGAGGGAGCCAGTACTAGTGCCTGTCCAAGATGGGACAGGTTGAGGAAGGGCTTCCATGAAGCTGAAGAGACTGAAAGAAAGGTACTGCAAGGGGCAAAAATTAAGGACACCAGGGAGAGAAACAAATGAAGGTTCAGGGGAAGGGCTACTGAGGCAAACACAGAGCTTAGAGAAGAGCAAGTTAAAATTAAGAAGGCAGCTACATGGGTACCTGGGAGAGGAGGAAGGCAGGCAAGGTAAGACAGGAGGATGTTCACTTTGTATCTGATCATTCCTACTCTCTTGGCACATCCTGAATGGAGAGAGGAGTAGAAGGAGACAAGAGAAGGTTTGAGGAATGTCTCTGGAGACAGCAAGATGAGGGTGGACATAGGCACTGTG
>NW_010162913.1:71578-72274 GCF_000695765.1 Mesitornis unicolor
GGTGATGGTGAGAAGATGGCAGAACTAAAGGAGGAGACAACAATCTGCAGAGGAGGAAGTGCGCTCAGTCACGAGATTTCCTCTGGAGGCTCTCTACGGAGGAAGAGTAGGAGTAAAGGAAGCAGAGGCTGGGAGTGGGAAATGGAGCCTTTGAGAGGAAAGGAGTAGGCAGGAGGAAAGAGGACGGACTCTGTGACGCAGAAGGGCAGAGAGGTGAAAGCCATGTGAGTGGCAGGGACAAGACTACAAAAGAGACTGCTGTGAAAGCTGCCCAGCTAAGCAGCTCAAACGCATGATCCCCTCTTGGGAGGAAAAGCAGAGAAAACAACCAAGGTCATGCCCAGGTTATTACAAATGCTGGGCACACGCGGTGATCTGTGCCGTGCACCACGATAACCTGGTGTAAGTGGAACACCTGGCAAGGGGACAAGCTGCATTCATTTAATATTAGTTAAAAGTCCATCCAGATTGAAATTCTGCCAAGTCCAAGAGGTTGCTACGGCTGGGATTTCAGCTCCAGCCCACTTTTATCAGTTGAAACAAAAAGAAAAGAAAAAACATGGCTGCTTAGATGAAAGCAATTCCAAGAAAATACAGATTTCTGGCTTATCTTCGTGCAGCTCAGTGGTTTAGCTAACCAACACAAAGCTAAGCCGATATAAACAAGCAAGTTTGCTGAGGACACAAAACTGGGAG
>NW_010162914.1:0-38939 GCF_000695765.1 Mesitornis unicolor
CCTTTCCCCTTTCCCCTTTCCCCTCTGTTGTTTCAATGAATCAGCTCCTTTCCTGCTGTCAGTGCCAGTTTAAAGCATTGAGGAATGACTGTGGCCTCTTTCTAAGTTAAGTCTGTTAATTATGTTCTTTTGTCTGTCTTATCAAGCCCATGTCTCTCCTACAGCAGCTCTGTGTGTGCAGCTCTGTTGGCAAAGCCCTCTCGGGCAGGCTGAGGGAAAGAGGTTTCTGCCAGTGCTTCTTTTGCTGTTGCAGCAAACACACGCAAAGCTGAGAAAACCCACCTTCTGTTAACTGATAAAAGTGTTCAACGAGGGGGATATGAAGGTTTTACACCCTGAACCAGCACAGTTCTCCTGGTACGTGGTGTGTCCCTGCCTGTCCTTTATGCTATCTTTGTAGTATAAACTGGACCCTATTTTGTCTTTGAGAAAGGACCTATTATCTGCTTTGTATTTGTACAGCGCTTAGCACAATGTAGGCTGCTGCTAAAGTACTTACCAACGCAACCATGACTAGCAACTTGCCCTTGCTGAAGGGCTCAGTGTGGTTTGTCACTGTCCCTCTTCTAAGGGAAATACTTAAATTTCTTGGTCCGTTATGCTCAGCGATGGACTGCTGCTCCTTATGGGACACTGGCGGAGGCTGAACTGCAGTCTTGAATTATATAGAAAGTTAGTAAAACTGTCAGTTCTGAAAAGGAGAAATTTAGATTGGCTTAGCAGACTGCATATCAGACAGGACCCTACAGTGATATATGCTTCTCATATACTGCAAAGATGTATATTTGTGTGAGTGTATATCTGTGCATACAGACTTATTCAAAAGGCCAGGTTGCTTTCTGGAGGTTAGCAGTCAGTGGTATGGGGACACAATCTGCAGAGCCTGTGCCTCCTGCCCTCCCTGAGAGCCCTAGCTCTCACTGCAGTGTGCCAGTCTGCCCTAGCACAGAGCTTGTCCCAGGGCCACCTGCTTCACTTCAGTGTGGCTTGGGGCAGTGGTGTGTGCACAGGGCCTGTCGTTTGCCCCGTGGTGGGTCAGAGTCAGGCTTGGGAGTGCTCCTGGCCGCACCAATTTGGATTTTGCTCCCTGACTACAAGCCTTAGTGGTTGTGTGTTGTGGCTCCCAGATTGCTCCTGTACTGCCACAGCAGTTTCTCCTAGTAGGTTCAGTGGTGCAAAGAGATGAGGCTCTATGTCTGTTTTATCACAAGATGGATGGTGGTGGCAGCAGCCTGGCCTGGCTCTGGGCTGGCCCCTGCCTGTTGTAGGGAGAGCATGCATAGCTGTCCTGCCAGCATTACCCTACAGCTATTCATTGTCTTCTCTTGGGAAATGGAAGTAGGGAACCATCCCTTGGGCTGCCATTTTCTAAAATTATTTTCCAGCTCCTTTCTAAGCTTAATAAACTTTGAGTAGTATAGCTGCCAGAAGCTAGGATACATAGCTGTTATGTCTGGAAAAGAACTGTAGAAGACTTGCTGAAGCACAGCAGTTTGCTGTCTAACTGCATCCTAGGACTGCTGGGCAGCATCCATGTGCTCTGGAGAAATGAGCACTGGTGTTCCTGACTGCTTGACCGTGTGGCTCAGCCAGCAGATCCCGTGTGGAAATGTGTGTCCATGTGTCAAGAAAATGCATGGGTGGGCAGAGGCAGTGTGAGCAGAGGAGGGTGCAGCATTCACAGTCCCAGCTCCCATTGCAACAGCAGTGCTGTGGGCTGGTTCTGTGCCCTGACAGGACAACTGTGGCTGCCTGGGTGGCAGCTGCCATCAGGTGCTGGTGTGTTCCTCAGGTGGGCGTGGAAAGGTGGAGGAGCAGGTTTCCAGCCTCCCTGACAGATATGCTGCAGTGGAGGTGGCGATGGGCTTGGCAGGGTGGGTGCTGCAGCCCTTAGCCAACTTCAGCCGCCCTGCAGCTGTAAAGGTGCTCCCTGTGAACTGACTTCCCATAGAGCATGTTTTGCAAGACTTCACTGAATACAGAGGCTTTGCATGTTGCTGTGTCTCTGTTTTGAGGATAGTAGATACTTTAATAAACCAGGGAGGAATAGCTTAGATTGAAGAAATAATCTAATACTCTTCTGCTGACTCTTTAAACTGGCAGCAAGACGTGGTGCTCTGATGGCCAGTGAAATGGAAAAAACATTCTCCTGAGAAAGTGAATCTGAATTGTTTCCACCATCACATCAGAACACATTGAGCAGCGCTGGAACGTACCATGACCTGTTGAAATGAATGACTGAAAGCAGGAAGTCATTCAGCTTGTTTTCATGCATGTGAAATGAGTGGATGGGAAATGAAAAAAAGTGTACGCTCTCGACATCCTTGTTGCAGTGTTTTAAATGAGGCATCTTTCTGCTTTGTCAGCAGATCCAAATACTTTTTTTTTCCTTTTTTAACTTCTGTACCCAAGGCAACAAATTTATTGAAGCATACGTAGCTGTAACATTCTCAGTTTTGGTGTTATCAGTCTGTGTTATTGTGCTACACATGTGTACATTGTTTTAATTATATAATTGTAATTAATTATATAAAGGCCTTAGTTCTGTAAGGCCTTTGCCACTGTCTGCCACAACACAATTATACAATGCATTGGGTCAGAAGGGACCTTTAAAGGCCCTCTAGTCCAACCCCCTGTAATGAGCAGGGACATCTTTAACTAGATCAGGTTTCTCAGAGCCCCATCAAGCCTGGCCTTTGAACACTCGGGGATGGGGCCTCCACCACTGCGCTGGGCAAACCTGTTCAAGTGTTTTGCCATACTCATAGTGAAGAATTTCTTCTGAATGTCTAATCTAAATCTACCCTGCTCTAGTTTAAAACCATTTCCACTCATCCTATAGCTGCATATACTTGTAAACAGTCCTTCCCCAGCTTTCTTGTAAGCCCCATTCAGGTATTGGAAGGTCACCATAAGGTCGCCCCGGAACCTTCTCTTCTCCAGGTTTAACAACCCCAACTCTCTCAGCCTGTCTTCGTAGGAGAGGTGCTCCAGCCCTTTGTGGCCCTCCTCTGTGCATTCTCCAGCACTTCAGTGTCCTCTTTGTGTTGGGGACTGCAAAGCTGGATGCAGTACTCCAGGTGGCGTCTCAGCAGAGCAGAGTAGAGGGGCAGAATCACCTCCCTCAGTCTGCTGGCCATACTTATTTTGATGCAGCCCAGGATGTGATTGGACTTCTGGGCTGTGAGCACACATTGTTGGCTCATATCCAGCTTTTCATCCCCCAAGTACCCCCAAGTCCTTTTCTGCAGGGCTGCTCTCTATCACATCATCCCTGAGCCTGTATTGATAATAAGGATTCCACCTACCCAGGTGCAGGACCCTACACTTGGCCTTGTTGAACCTCATGAGGTTCATATGGGACCACCTCTTCAGTTTGTTTAGGTCCCTCTGGATGACATCCTGTCCATCTGACATGTCAACCACACCAGTCAGCTTGGTGTCATCTGCAAACTTGCTGAGGGAGCCCTCAATCTCACTATCTATATCATTGATGAAGATGTTAAACAGCACTGATCCCAGTACAAACACATAAGGGACACCGCTTGTCACCCATCTCCATCTGGACATCGAGCCATTGACCTTCTGGATGCAACCATCTAACAAATTCCTTATCTACCAAATGGTCCACCCAATGGTCCACCAAGTGACATCCTTGTCACTTATTTGGAGAGGTATGGGTTTGATGAATGGACTGTTAGATGGATGAGGAATTGGCTGTGTGGCTGCATCTAAGGAGTTGCAGTCATCTGCTCGATGTCCAAATGAAGATCAAGTGGTGTTCCTCAGGGGTCTGTATTGTGGCCTGTAGTGTACAATATCTTAATCAATGGCACACAGTGGGTTTGAGCGTGCTCTCAGCAAGTCTGCAGATGACATCATGCTCAGTTGTGCGATTGATTCACAAGATACTATCCAGGGGGACCTTGACAAGCTTGAGTAGTGGACCCATGTGAACCTCACGAAGCTCAGCAAGGCCAAGTGCAAGGTCCTGCACCTTCATCAGTGTGATTTCCAATATCACTACAGGCTGGGGAATGAACAGATTGTGAGCAGTCCTACAAAGAAGGACTTGTGGATGCTGGTGGATGAAAAATTAGACATGAGACAGCAATGTGTGCTTGTAGTCCAGAAAGCCAACCGTATCCTGGGCTGCATAAAAAGTGTGGCCAGCAGGTCCAGGGAAGTGACTCTCCCCCCTGTTCTGCTCCTGTGAGACCCCACACTTCAATGGTTGACAGGTATTTGTTTTCACAATGACTGTTTGAGTCGTACTGCATCCAGGGAGACCTCTGTTACCTCCTTCTGTCTGTTCTTCTGGACAGATGAACAGTTTCCTCATGCCGTTACCAACCCAGTTTTAGTGTCTTCTGTGTGGTGATGCAACCCAAATTTAAACCAAATTTTGCTGGGATTTGTGGTAATTGCGCTGTGGATCATCTCCTGCCATTACGCACCATAAACTGTACAAGAAGCTTCCCTGCATCTGTGTTTAGGTATTCTTGTTCTCCTGCTCCAGCATGTTTTAAAGGTTTGCTTAAGTTGCTGTGCAGCAGTGAAGCATCTGAATCATCCTTGTCCCTTACTGTGCTAGAAAGCGTATGGTTGAGCTCAGGAAGTGGAAGATATGTCCTGACAGAGTGTTATCAACTGCTGATATTTAACCCGTACTCTTATGTCTGACAGTTACATAGCTTTCTACACCTTTTACCTAAGTACATGTCAGCATGTCATTTTTAAGCATGATTTATAAAAATAATTGGAGAATAAATTTGACAGAAAAATTAATTGCAAAACTAATCTAATATCAGACACTGGGTCTGGCATCTGTGTATTTTAAGCAATGACCTTAGGTATACAGTCATTTTCGCCACTGTTTAGCTGGTTGATACTGAGTTACATTTAGGCATGTACAGGATATTAAATTATGGCTCTGTAGCTATTCAACTGATTTCTTGTGAATAGTTTTAGTAGTATAAAATCTAATCAAAGTGGACATTTAAGAAAAACCCTTATGGATTTTGGGGAAAACTAAATATTTGCCAGAAAATAGGATTTAGTGGGCAATTCAGCTCTCTTTTACTGACTTGTTAGCCAGCATTTGGCAATTACCAGCAGCTGTCAGGGCAGGAGGAGGTAAGTAAAGATGCAGAAGATCTGTGTCTGCTAATTCATGTGAGATGGGCCTTTGACAGCCTTGTTTCTGAAGAGCAGTGTTACAAAGCAAAGGTGACAGAAAAAGGCAATATTGGTGTTTTAGGTACTTTTTAGAAAATATTTTTCTTCTCAGATTGGTACTTCAAAGGGACACTGAAAGCAGTAGCTTAATCGATCTCCTGGCAGCCAGCGGATGAATATTACAAAGCAAGTGTACTTGGTTACTGGCTGCCTGTGTCTTCTCTCCCTGTCCTGTAATAGTTTCCCATGTTAACTTTCTTAGGGTCCCATAAGAAATAAGATTAAAAGGGAGCATGGAAAAAGTTAACATAATTCTGCTGTGATCTACCACTGTTCTTGTACAGGGTCCCTCTACCACCAAAGAAAACAAATATTAGAAATGTATGATTTAAAGTAGCTCCTAGTTTCACATGTTTCACAGTTTCTTCTGTTTTCAAGACAGAAAATGATGAATTTGTCTCAATATATATTACACCTTTTGATCTACTAGTCTGTGTAGAAGAGTGGCAGGCTCTCCTTAACACAGGGCTCAATTCCAAGTCCTTTTTTGTTTTTACTTTTTTAAAAATCTGATTTTTTTCCCAGTAACATCTTTCTGAAAAACCTTTAGATGCAGTCAGACCAAAGCATTTGTTCTCAAATGAATCCTCAAACTTGCCAAGTTTTTCTTTGCCATCTTTGCATGTTAACACAGCTACTCTCACATGAGCGAGGATGCGCTGATTTGGTTTCTCGGTACCAGCCTGCTGATGCACAGGACCATAGAAATGGGGAGGAAAAATGTCACTGAGAAGAGGAGGGGGAAGGTGCCTTCCTGATCACTGTCACAGTCCCCTAGCTTTTATTTACTACATTTACTACCAAATAAGAATGAGTTGAAAGATAAAAAAGTACCTCTTTCAAGGAAGTTCTGCTTAACACTCTCTAATACTGCTTTTGTTTCTTTTGCAGAGTGGGAAGCCTCCAGTTAAGGACATGTTCACAGATCTGAAAGATGGAAGGAAGCTTTTGGACCTTTTGGAGGGTCTGACAGGGAAACCTCTGGTAAGAGAAATATGTGAGAGTTGTATTCCCATTTATAAAAAAACCCAAAACATCAACCCAACAAATAAACAAAACACACAAACACCAAATTATGGCATGTGATTTTTTTAACTTTTGATTTATTTAAAAATGTGTTTTGCTTGTAGTGTGTACTTGCTCTCTGCAGTTCCAGTGAAATTCCCATGAACTCCACTCATGGGATATAGGGTCAGGCTGAAGTTAGCTGTGTATCCCTCTCTTGAGAATTAACAGACTGTTTAGCGAATCATGTAAAACCAGTGGTGTTATTCACATAGTATATGTTTTTAATAGAGATCTTTTAAAGGTGTTCTTCTGGATGATCTGAAAAGCAGCATTTAGCTGGACACCTGTGGACTTTTTCTGATAAGCTCATGAAAGATCACTTAAAGAAAACCGCTCACAGGGAATGCAAAAAATCAGCATCTCAGTTGAAAAATACTTTGTGATCTACAGATATGAAAAGCCTGAAAACTACTAAAGTCTTGTCTGGGGAAGTGTGTGTTTGGCTGAAAGTTCTTCCCCTGCTAATGTCAATGCCTCTTAAGAAAGATACCTGAGGCATGATGAAACCTGTGCCATCACTTGGGATTAAATTCTTGACACACTATTTATAATAAATCTCAATTTTTTTTTATTTGCCTTATAAGGAACCTTCAGCCATTTAAAATTTCCCCTTACAATCTTACCTTGTTTTTTGAAACACATGCATTTCACTAGTACTTCTAATGACTTGTGGTCTGATTTGAGGTATACTGAAGACAAGAGGAGTTCTTGGGTTTCTAATTCTGTTGATTACCATGTTCCAAGATCAGCTCCATGCTTTTGCAGTATGATCAGGAGTTAAATTGAATTACGATGATTAAAAGCAAATGGAGTGACAGATATTGTCAAGTATTGCAGTGTTTTTTGGGTGGTATGTGGATTGTTTGGGTTTTTTTGTAGTTTTGTTTCTTTTTTCCCCTGATATTAAAAGGAGGTGAAAATCAGGAAGTGTAACTTCTTCCCAGTATGCAAAGATTGAGGAGGCTTTCGGTGCCAGAAAAACAAATTACTGCTCATTCCCTCTTGGGAGCCAAAAAATTTCAACTACACTGGCAAACGTTCAAAACACTCAGATTTTCCCTGGAAACTCCCACTTTGCTGTTGTATTGCCAGTTTATAATTCTGCAGATGCTGGGAATAGAAGTTATGGACTTAACCGACGATGAACTGAAACACATTTTGACTTCAAGGCTTGTCCTGTACCTTGAATTGAGGAATAGTGTTCTGACCAGTTTTCATTTTGAAATTGTTGTGGATGACCTTGTTTGGTTTTTGTTCGTGCTTAAAAAAAGAAGACATTTCGAGAAAATTAAGACAAATTAGATGTTGTTTGCTCTATAATTTATTTTGTTTTGTCTGTCAGTATAATTCTGATGTGAACACATTGTAACTTTTTATTTTCAGCCTAAAGAACGAGGTTCCACACGAGTACATGCCTTAAATAACGTCAACAGAGTACTTCAAGTCTTACATCAGAACAACGTAAGCATATTTTTCCATAGCTTTTTGACAGAGTCTTTAATTTATTCCTGTGTCTAAATGAGCTCAAAATGCAGAGAATAAAGGTTTTTGGTACCTAAAATGAGAATTCAGTGAGATGGGTAAACTGTTCTCAGTTTTCCTTGTCTGATGTAGAATTTCACTGTCTGGCAATTTTGTGAAATCTTGAAATATGAACTTAATAATAGTATTAAATAAACTGTGTTTCATTAAGGTGTGCTCAAAACAAAGGTGACTTGTAGCTCTGCTATGCATAGCTCGTGAACCTGTCAGAATGCAAAACCAATTGCCAGTGATGATGCGTAACTTGCGCAAAAATCTGTAAGGGTATGAAAAGTTCCGTGTCTCTGTTTTTTTGTGTTCGGCTCTAAAATTGCAGGAAGATCTTTCCATTTACGTCTGTCAGTTTTGTGTCAAATCTGTACTGAGTGCTACTAATTTAGAGCTTTGGTAACTGATCAGAACAACAAACAAACCTACTCCAGTCCTGCTTTAAGAAAAATGAGAATAATAATTGTTTGGTTTATTTTGGTTTTGTTTTTAGTGCCTGGAAGCCAGTAGTGCTGTAGTAAAGGGGTTTTATCTCCTCCTGACTTGAATTCCTGATAAGTTTACTCTCTATAGCTGTAGTTCTGTTTGTGAATGTCAGGGCACTAAAGTAACTTTTTTTTAATGCAAAAAAAGCACTCACATATTTATGTAAACTGCTGATTGAAGAGTGATACAAACATGCTGCAATTTCTTCTCTGAGTTGGTGGACAAGTGTCATATTTCTAGGAAGTAGCCTAAGTTAGTGGTTGGTTTGTTTTTTTTCTTCCTTGTGGTACTATAAATATTGATTAACTTTTTTCTAAGGATAAGTAATGAGTCTTTCTAGCTTGAAATTAATTTATTTTATGAAGATAATAAATGAAATAATTACAATAATTAATTAGTTCTTCCTTAAGCTGGCAGGATCTGGGTTTCTAGAAGTAAACAGATGGTGTTAGTTAGCTGAAGGTTGTTAAGGTTGTGTATATGATTGATACCTACTGCTTAACTTCATTAGAAAGTGTGTGTGTGTTAAGATGAAGGGAAAAGGCATCCACTGAGAAGCAGTTGTGCTCTCTTGCCTGAGAGTTTGTGGGCTATACAATATTCATAACTTGTGAAATAATTTATAAAGGTGTTTAAATATATATTGCAAGGATCAGACAAGGCCAGGGTGTAGATGTTGAAGTGATCCTGTGAACCTCATCTATCCCATGAGCAGAATGATTCTAAGTAATGAATTTCAACTTTATAGATTTGTGGATCACGTTGTTAAAAATAATAATTAAAAATTCCACTGAAAATCATTCCATATAGCCAATATTTGTCTACTGTCAGTAATATTGGCTGTCTACTGTCAACTTTTTGTTATCGATTATCTTTGCTTAAGTCTCAGTAGTCCACTCATCATCCTAGTGGATGCTAGCTGCATCCTGCAAATCATTGGTTTAGTTCAGAATTGTTAAAATACAAAAATGAGCATGTAGAGTATTTTATATATGGTATAGATAGCAAGAAGAAGGCATTATTATTATTATTACTGTTGTTGTTGTTGTTATTATTGTTGTTATTATTGTTATTGACATATAATTAAAAAATCTGAAGTATTTTCTCATTACCTGTTCTCAGGAGTGCTTTTCTTCCATTACAGGTGAAAAAAAGCTCTTGCAATGTAACTGTTTTGCTTTTGTGTTCCTGACCTTCAGTCTTGCTTTCTACTCCTTGTGTTGTAGAGTGCTTTCCAGTGCCTTGTTTGGTGATCCACACTAGTGATTCTTTTGGCTTGTTTTTGCCTGTTTAATTTATGGTTATCTTAAAATATATGCCTGGTATTTGCAAAGAGTACTGTTGTTCTGTTCCAGCTGCTGTAAAAGCTGGGAGAGGACAATCCACAAATCCACAAAGCTTCCTTAGTACTTTGAAGTATAATTTGTGGTTCCATGTTAATCTCTCAACACAGTTTTGATTTTGTTCTCCTAACCAAGAGACCTACGGGGAACTGAAAATTGTGCAAGATGATATCTGAAAGCAATGAGGTTACAAGTACATTTTGCAGAATTGAAGCTATTCATGATTGTGTGATAAGAGGAAAAAATATTCATGGAATACCATTATAGTCTTATATAACAGCAATATTATCTAAAAGAAAATGAGACTTTGTTCTTGACTATTCTGTTATTGTAGGCTATATACACTGAGAGCCCGGGCATGGACTCCGTCACTGTCCTATGGTTGCCTGTATTGTTTCATTGCAGGCCAGCTCCTTGGTGCGAGTTTTGTCTCAATGGCCATTTCTGATCCCAAGCAATGCCCAGATACAGTTCTTGGAGTTAGTGTGAGCTGGGAGGTGCTTCTGGAAGGCACTGTGGATGACGCTGTTTTGGAGCAGGGGTGAGAAAGGGAGAAAAAAAGCCTTCCCATCGAGGTGCAATACACTGTGCCACTTGACCCTGACGCTGGGAGATGCTCCTGGCTCAGGAGCTCATCTCTCCCTGTGTGAGAGTGTGTTGCAGCATCTGCTGTATGTGTACATCCACCCAGAGAGGTATCTGCCTCATCTGCAATAGGCAGCTGTTCCCAGCCCAATTTCCATAGCCGTGGTGGTGACTAATGCAGTGGCACTGCTGTTGGTTCCCTCCAGAGCTGGTTAAGAGTTAGTACCCTTTTCTCTGTGTTGATTGAATGTAGACTTGATGCCCTAATTCATTTCAGACTCTAAAGTAGCACTGAGTGGGTATGTGGCAGTGTGCTCTAACTATTGCTGCTTCTGAGGGCTGAATACTTGATGCAGGAGTGGGTAGCCTCTTCCACCCCCTCTCTTACTGAAGTAATCTCCTTGTCTCTCTTTCCATGTTTTTATCTTTTTAATGATCTCAATTAGAAAATCACTGTGTATACGTGGGGTCCTATACCTATAGGAAACGTTTATTTTTTTCCTTAAGCTTTTGATCTCCTGTATGAACTTGTCCTATTTGGAAGCTTGCATGTGCAGAGGACAATATTCTTAATTACAGAGTTTTCAGAGTTCTGTTGTATCTCTGAGTGTGTCCAGGAGCAGAACTGCTTAACTTCTTGTAATATCAGATCCTTCATGTTTACATTCCTATTGGTCAGTTTTGACTGCTGCCATACATCTGTATATTAGAGGAGAGGATAAAACTCTTCCAATGGAGTATCTTCTTTGCTGTCATCTTTTGTCATGCTGTTTAAGCAATTGTCATGTTAAATTTGAATATAGAGTATTCTGTCATATCTGGTTCTCTCTTTCTAACTACTTTTTAATTTCAGAGCACTTGATAATATGTGGCTGGATAGCCAGGAATATGGGGTGAGGTGGTGATTTGAATCTGTGATTACGGTGTTTAATATAGAGTTGATGTAACCTCCCCAGGTGGAGTTGGTGAACATTGGAGGGACTGACATCGTGGATGGAAATCACAAGCTGACGCTGGGGCTGCTGTGGAGCATTATCTTGCACTGGCAGGTGAGTGGCTGTTGTGAGATCTCTTCCTTTCCAGGAACTGTGCGCATCAGTCTTCTGGGATTCTCACAAACCTCCTTGGGGTTTTGGTGGTGGAAAATTCTGCTTCTATCTTGAGCTGGTAAATAAAGACAGGCTGGTGTTTGGTTTCTGATCTCTGTCTATTGGCTGCCTCCCGTGATACGTATTCTTGTATGTGCTCAGTTGTACTCAGCCTCTGTTTAGTTCCTGCTGGTGTTAACTGCAGAGAAGCTTTTCAGACTGAAGCATTGTATTCATATTTCTTCCTCAAGGCTTTTATGTACTTCTGTTAGCAGGTGGTTTTTTTTTTTTTTTTACTATCTGGGTAGTTGTGTTGAGCTTGAATCTTACATGCTGCTTCGTAGGTTTGTTTCTCAGTCTCAGATTGAATTACTCCTGGTTTATCCAGGTACTTGGAATGATCGTTGAATCCACTTGGAGGGACTTTGGCAGGTGCTTATGCTTAGTACCCAAACAGCAAACTACTTTTGTTGGGTGACTAGATATCTTCTTCTTGCAGAAAACCTGTGCAAACTGTATTTTGGGGGTTTGCTTACTAGTGGAACTGCAGCACAAGGTAGTGAGAAATACTATACTCCATGCTTAGTGTAGGCAGCAATGAGAAGGAGAAAGTTGTAATGCAAGAGTAATGTGTTATTACATGAAACATTACTGGTTCTTGTAGTCAGCAGAGTGGAAAGGTGGCCTGAAGAGTCCTATTTCCAAATTTCATGTGAGGAGTTATATTTTGATTCATAGCTGTTCATGGGAAAGACCCTTTCATGATTTGTGAAATACCTTGGTTCAAAGGTTTTGTAAGCAGGAAAAGTGGAGAAACATGGCTGTAAGAAGTAGTTACTGCTGTCTTGCAGGTAAAAGATGTCATGAAGAACATCATGTCAGATTTGCAGCAGACCAACAGTGAGAAGATCCTGCTGAGCTGGGTTCGGCAGTCCACGAGACCTTACAGTCAAGTCAACGTTCTCAACTTCACCACAAGCTGGGCAGACGGACTTGCCTTTAATGCTGTCATCCACAGACACAAGTAAGTAGCAAACAGCATATCTTGGACCTAGTGAAGTAAACACATTTTTCCCCATGTCTTCATGCTTGAGCATTTGACAGCTTGTAGCCTGTTTTGGTGATTCATTGTTTGTGTGTGGTTTTTTTCCTGTTGTGCTAACAATAACAGTGGAAAGATATTGGAGCCAAGGCAGCAGTGCAACTCCCTCAGTTCCTGCACATGCAGGCACTCTTGCTAATTGAAGTGGATTTACATCCCACTTAGTACACATTATACAATGAATATGCTGAACAGGTCTCTGCAGGGGGGGGCTGACCACCTCCTTCCCCTGTACTTCCTCCTGCCCTCCCTCCTTTGCAAAGGAAAACACTTCTTCAGTCGGAGTTTGCCATGTCATTTTAGTAGGAAGATACAGAAGCTTCAAAACACAAGAATAAGAAAGACAGACTTTGTAGCCTTTCTCAGTTTGGGAATGTGTGTTGCTTGAAAGACAATGTATGCATTTTTTTCAGAACTCCTGAGCAGAAGAATCAAAGGGTAATAGAATACCTCAGGTCTCTGTAGGGTATTCGTTAGTTTGTTCATTATACTTTATAAGAAATGCTGTTACAGCTTCTTTGTGCCGATCTTTTGTGTTTTGTCTGATTTCTGGAGAACTGTTTCATAGTTTAAAGAAGTCATTACAGAGTCCTATGAAACTTGCATACCATTTTTTTTTACCTTGAATTTTTTTTTCTTTGAGATATATTTCTAGGCAATCTGCTCAAATCCAGCATACCTTAAATTAAGTCAGCTGACTGTTCTTAACCATAAATAACCATTTTAACATGGTAATGATATGATAATTTCTAGAATTTAACCAGATCTCCTGGCCACCAGCTATCTGGCATGGAAAATGCTTTACAAACACCCAGAATATTTATACCCAGCAGATACAAAGTGTTCGCAACAACATGTGTTCACTTTGAGCCTGCTGTTCTCTGCTTTTAAGTGCCCATTTGGCCTGTGCTGACTGAAATAATGGGATCACTGGCTTCAGGATGGGTCTGCCCTGGCACACCAATGTACCTTGTAGACTGGAGCTGGCTTGTGTTCAGCCTTCATGGGTGCATGGGAAGCACCTGCACCACATTGAGGACAGCGGAAGTTCGGAAGGACTGTTCTGCAAAGGCAAAGCAATACTAGCAAAGGTCTTTCTGGAGTTTACTAGAAGCATTACCAAGTCCCTTGTCTGAATGGTGTGAGCTGTACTGGTGGTTTTCATACCAGCATAATTGCTTGTGGTGGCATAGCTTTGGTGCTGAACGTGTGAAGCTTTGTGATGGAGAGACTGCCAACTTTAGACACAAATGAAACCTAGGTGACCTGAGGGATAGCAAAATTGGCTTCAGGGTGTTTGTTGTCCTTATGCATTGATACTGTGCTTGGGCTTTGTGGGATCTGAAGTCTGTGAGCTCTGCCTTTTTCAGAGCACTGTTAAGTAGCAAAAACCCCTGCTGAAGATTTTAACTGAGTAACTGTGGTTTCCTCTGACTTCTTAAAATCTCTGTTACCTGCCTCTGCTCATCTCTGAGCCTTTTATTCCCTCTTCTTGGGAGCCTGGCAGCTGACAGTGCATGAGAATTCAGCTTTGCTGTCCCTGGGCACCAGTCCTTTAGCTGGGGAAGTACCATTTTCCCCACACTTCTGAGAAATCTTGAGCTGTGTTTAGATTTAGTTTAGCTTTGAAAGAGAAGCTTTAAAAAGTGCTTTCAGGGGCAGACTGAAGAAGTGGTAGGACAGCAAAGCTATTTAGCTTACTCAGACAGTAGTGTTTTCCTGCCTAAGGGGGGGGTTTCAATACTGCTTTTATAATATAGCTTAATATGACACAATGTAGGAGAATTTTTGTGGATCCCATTAAGAGCTTTAGTAGCCTGCTTTTCTCTTTATGTATCTATCATCAACCATTAGCAGTGCTACCTCTTGGCTATAATATCTAGTAACTTTGTAACACTTGGAGTACTTAAAAAATTATATATATAAGATAATAGGACATTTAGCATTTTACTGTGGTGGTCTCTTTAATTTCCCAATATTAGCTTAGTTCCTCTTTCAATTGAATTCTGCTCTTTGGTACAATTTTCTTGCTCTTGCATAAATACCTAGATTGCATTTGATTGAAATTTGTGTTATCATGGCAGTGTGCAGGTAGTGCATATATAATACACATATTGCAATGTGTTTCTCAAAGGAAGAGTCTCTCCTAAAGCTTTATGTGAACCTGTGTGGTTATCCTTGTTGCTTCTTGTGTGGAGATACAGTATTCCACTGGCTGCTGTCAAGATCTTTGCACATATCTGGTCCCAGCTAACTCTACCTTCATCTGCCTTTTTGCTTCTCAGACTCTGCTGGCTTATGGCCTTCCTGTTTCACAAAGTGTAATGCCTCGTCAGATGTTAAAAGGATGCTCTCCGGTCAATTTAGAACCAAATTAAGTATTAAAAGAAATAAAGGCAAGCCCATTTCTCCCCCTCCAGGTTCTATAATGCACAGAATCGATAGCAGGGTTTTAATGAGAAGCCACTATTACAAGGGAATGGAAAGTTATTTTAATGGCTCTGTAGTTTTCCAGCGGGGCTGATTGTGCCCTGTCTGTGTAGGTACCACTATTAGGGGACCTGGTTTGCTGACCCCACTTCCTGCTCTATGCTCTGCTTTTTCCCTTTGAGACCTGCTGATTTTTTTTGGGTGCACAGCTGGCTGGAGATTTGGTTGGTTAACGCTAATGTGAGATGAAGGCTGCTGGCACTGTAAATCGATCAGCTTCTTGGTCTGATTCGCATCATGATTCTCATCAGCACTTGTGATGGGGTGGTTTTTTGTGGGTTTTTATTTTGATGGGGGTACTGAGTTTTCTGTGAGAGATTTTTTGGTTGTCTTCGGTAACGGGGGAAAGGCTATGGAGATGGCCCTTCAAGAAGCTACCTGAAAAGCTCCCCCTTTTCCTTTGTCAGACCCACCTTTGACCAGGGCCAAGCCAATCAGCGCCCCTGTGAATTAATGTATTTAAGGGGGGTGCAGGAAACCGGGAACAAAAGCTGAGCCCGGGAAAGAAGGGCGGGGTGGGGGAAGGTGTTTTGACTTTAAGATCTGGTTGTATCTCCCATTGTTCTACTTTGATGTTGGTAGCAAATTAAAACTGTTTTGTTTTTATTCCTTACGATGAGTCTGTCTTTTATCTGTGACCTGTTTAAGTGGTGAGAAGCCCTCCCAGTCCTTATTTTGACTAGCCCTTTTTTGGGGCATCATGGTACTTGGTTAGGCACTGGGCCTAAACCATGACAATGGGGAAATAAGGCTGTGGAGCAGGATAAGTAAGCCAGTGTGGACACCTCTGCTCCTCGTGGCTATGATGGTCTGAGGTGGTCACTGAGCCACATCACAAGTTTGGAATGAAGCTCTCCATGAACAGAGTGACTTCATTACCCAGCAGAGCCTGACAAAAAAAGGGTGTAGTAACAGTTATACTGTGAACAAAACCAGTTGAAAACTGGCTCTGGAATAAATTTGAAACACATTTTATTTTTTTTCTTGTTATAGTAGTATTTAATGTCCTGTTGCATTTAATGAGTATATGTATAGAGTACATAGAATGGAAGATAGATGTTGCTGTGGACATGCAGTCAGTTAATTGATTTGTGATTTCCAGATTCTCACTCATAAAAAGAAAGCACATATTTGTGTTTATGCATTTGCGTATATGCACTTACATTTATATTTTGTATATAGGTGTACATTTATATTAGGTAGCTACCTTTTACATCTATAACTTAATATTCTGCATGGTATAGAATTTTTTCTTTAGATAAAATTTACTGCTTTCTTTCCTGTTTTATCTTTACTTTCAGACCTGAGCTTTTCAGCTGGGATAAAGTTATAAATATGTCCCCAGCTGAGAGACTGGAACATGCTTTCAGCATAGCTAAGAACCACTTGGGAATTGAGAAACTCTTGGATCCTGAAGGTGGGATATAGCTATTTTACTTGACTAAAAGCTTTTTTTGACCTCCCTTGAAAGAAATTTCTTCTATTGACATTTACTAGGAATACAAATTCCAGCAGATTTGTGCAGTGATATTTTGTTTCCAGCCCTTAAATTTGGGTTTAAAAGAATGTAATTTGTAGGGTAAGGTTATGGATATGTGTGTGTATGCTTTGGCTTCTTGAATGTTAAGGTTCAGATTGACTCACCATTCAGAGACAGTATACAGAAGGTGAAACTGATAGCCTGGCTTTGTTTTATTTTAGGTGGGACTTCTAGCGCAAGGGTCTGTGCTTTTTAGATGAAGTAGAGCTTTATGTAGAATGGGATAGCTTAAGAACCTATGATCTTTTGTGTTTTTATGTATACACTGAGTAGCAGTAGCTGCCAGTGCTTTGAGTACTTACTGTGTAGAAATCTTACCAGGAAACTTTTATGGCCGCTTTTTACAATTCTGAGCTGTTGCTGTGCTTTGAAGTGAGCCTCCAAAAGTTCATTCTGTAAGACAAACTCTCAAGCTTCAGAGATTCAAGCACCACCTTCTTAATTTTTTTTTTCTTTAAATGAATAGGTAGCACTTGTAAACTGAGAGATAAGTGAATCTCAGTCAGTGAAACTCTTTTCCATATTAAAAGTAAGAAAATGAACTGACCGATGCTGGAAGTGGGGATAGAGCCTAAGTGGAAATGTTTGTTTTTGTGGGACTGTTGTGGTTCAACCCTAGCCAGCAACTAAACACTACACAGCCACTTGCTTACTTCCCCACCAGCAGAGTCATGGGGAGAGAGAACTGGAAGTGTAAAAGGGAGAAAACTCTTGGGTTGAGATAAAGACAGTTTAACAGGTAAAGCAAAAGCAAAACAAAGAAAACAAGGGATTAATTCACTGTTTTTCATTGGAATGAAGGTGTTCAGCCATTTCCAGGAAAGTAGGGTTCCATCATGTGTAATGGTTACTTGGGAAGACACACACCATCACTCTGAATGTCTTCCCCCTTCCATCTTGTTCCCCCAACTTTATATGCTGAGCATGACATCATATGGTCTGGGATATCCCTTTGGTCAGCTGGGGTCAACTGTCCTTGTTGTGTCCCTTCCCAGCTTCTTGTGCACCCTCAGCCTACTCACTGGTGGGGTGGTGTGAGAAGCAGGAAAACTCTGTGTAAGGTCTACTCAGCAATAATAAAAGCATCACTGTATTTTCAATGCTGTTTCCAGCGCAAATCCAAAACTTAGCGCCATACAGAAAATTAACCCTATTCCAGCCGAAACCAGCACAGGGAGACCATCCCTGAACTGCATTTCTGTTTGAGAGATGTTCTGAAATAATTTTCCCCAAATGGTTTTTATTCCTTAGTAACTTCAGGTTTGGACTCTTACTTCAAAATTTTAATACCTTTTAATGTGAATTCACTTCCAAAGGCAGACATTTCTATTTATTTCTTTATTTTTCTCCTTCAGTATTGCTTTCAATATGTGTCAAACCTGGCCTTTTAACTTAAAGCTTACTAAAGGCTGCTTAACCAGGAGGACTTGCTATTTACACTATCTGCAAAATCTTTATGAAATCATTACTTAGAATATAGTTAAGCAATTTCTTAATTTATTTTTCCCTGCATTTTATCTTTTTGATGCAGATGTTGCTGTACAGCTCCCAGACAAAAAGTCTATTATTATGTATTTAACCTCTTTGTTCGAGGTCCTTCCTAAGCAAGTCACTATGGAAGACATCCGGGAGGTGGAGACGCTTCCAAGGAGGTACAAGCAGGACTGTGGGGATGGAGACTTCAACATGCAGCAGGTGTGTTTGTCATCAAAGTCAGCCTGATTTTTCCTGAGTTGTAATTTTAGCTGATTTTCAGGCTTATCAGTTATCTCTGGAACATGCTGTCTATCTTAGGGAATGCAATTGAGAAAATATGAGAAATGATAGTATCTTCTTTGTGATTGACTTCAGTCATTCTATCTTCCTCTTTTTTTTTTTCTGACTCCTGTACAAAATCTTGTGTATTGAGGTATAAAGTTCCATCTGTTATGGTTCTTCCTTCTGCTTCTCATTCTCATTTGTCTTGGCAAACTGGAGAGGGTGGCTCAAAATCTCTAACTGAGTTTGTTGCAGGACTTGTAGTGGTGGTAATGGTAGTGATGGGTTTTTGTTTGGGTGTGAGATCCACTGTTAAATAAGCAAGATTAAAATTGTATTTTCTGTGCAGTGTCTGTATTTTAAAATGAAAGTTCATTTGGGATGACCATGGCCTTTCTCATTAAATTTTACCGAACGATTACTTTTAACATTTTATGAAAGATTAAAAGGGATCTTAGTTGTTCTGGTTTTAGTACCATTTGGGGAGACATATTCTGTGCCCTTCTAAGACGTCACTCTTCTCTTGCCTCCCTAGGCTGTAGCACTTGAAGAGGAGCAGGGCAGTTCTAGAGCAGAGACTCCCAGCACGGTGACAGAAGTGGATATGGACTTGGAAAGCTACCAAGTTGCTCTGGAAGAAGTTCTTACTTGGTTGCTGTCAGCTGAGGATGCATTTCGCGAACAGGAGGAAATATCTGGTGACGTTGAGGAGGTCAAAGAGCAATTTTCCACTCATGAAGTAAGCTACTCTTGAAAATTCATTTGTTGGGTTTTCTGTGTGTGGAGGGAGCTGCAGAACCTAGTCCTAGTCCTTATTCAAACCCTGCCATTCTGTTTTTTTTGTCTCGCTTTTTCTAAATTAAAAGCACCTCTAACTGAATGTGACTTTGTTGTTGTTGTTGACAAATAATAGCTTCTCAAAGGTGAAATAGATCTTTTTAGGAGAACTTTGTGGAACATGCTTTGAAACTTTGATTTCTTTTTTTTTAATCAGCTTTTGGTGGCTGGCTCACTGATGTCTATAATACAAAGACAATCTGATCCAGGCTGATTGGTGCTTCTCTGCTGCCAACTGCTAAAAAGCCTGGTCAGCCTTATGTCACTTGTTGTTAAATGAGAGCAATGCTGAAACTGATAATTTAATTCAGTGGTCTCCCTGTCATGATTAGCGTAGTTTATTTCAGAAACATGTGTTGTTGCTTCCAAATTACTGCTGTTTCCAAATTATTTTGTTTTGGTTCTGTTCCAAGTCTGAACAAATGTTCTAATGTTGCTAAAAGTTTCAAGTGTCATGTTAGATGTTTTAGTTTCCTTTTGTGTCAGCTTACTCTCTACAATTGAATTTAAAATCTGAATGATGATCAAAACGAAGAATATTTTTTCCTTGTGCTACCGTTTTAAAACCATGAGCCAAAGGAAAAGGTGTTCTGGAATTATAGTGAATAAGTGAATTTTTAGTGTTATTAACTCATAGGGTTCTATTTGCTTTGCTGTGATGCATTTCAGATCTTGTTTTACGTTTTATTTGCCATAGGTAAGTTTCTGTTTTATTTTCTTGGTACATTTGTTCAAAGGCTGTCTTACAAACAGCTTTTCCTCTGAGGTGGTCAGCTTTTTTACCTCAACTATCTATCTTACCAACTCCAGAATTTTTGTAGCTCATGGAGAATCTTCTGTCAGAGAGAGAAACAGGCCTGCCATGCCTGTGTGTTTGATGGTGCCAGCTCATTCTGCAGCACTGTTTCAAACACCACGATTTATTAGAACATTCACAAATTCATGAACTCCTGTAGGAGCTCACAGATCATGGTTACATGGCTGGTTTTACCATTTCCAGGGTTTTATGATGGAACTGACTGCGCACCAGAGCAGCGTGGGCAGCGTTCTGCAGACTGGAAACCAACTGGTGGCCCAGGGAAATTTGTCGCCAGAAGAGGAGTTTGAGATCCAGGAGCAAATGCTGCTGCTGAACTCCCGCTGGGAGGAGCTCAGAGTGGAGAGCATGGACAGGCAGTCCCGGTGAGTCATGCTGCAGGACCAACCTCTGGTGCTCACTGCATCTTGAAGGAGTTGGTTTGCATCCATATTTAAGATTTATTTTTTTTTCTTCAGTTTGTGACATGAAATCCACCTTCTTCGTGCTTTCCATGTTTAAACAAAAGAAATTAATATAACTGGGTCTTTTGATTTCTTTTATAGAAGTATTTTGTGACAGTTATGTTACGTAACTGTGCCAGACTAAATATATAGTATCTACCATGCAGTAGCTACATAAATGTGTTTTTAATATTGTTTCAGTAGTTTAAGTTCCTCAAAGCATACAGTAGTTGTGGATAGCTATGTGTGTTTACACAACTAAAAAGCACTTAGGATTTTTTCCTACTTGTGGATTATCAGGCTAAGAGCTGGATATCAAGGGAGAAACTGTGTTTTGTTGCCCCTCTCAGCAGAGGCTCTATTAGCAACAAATCCCTGTTGCAAGGAAGAGTCACATAATTCACTGACTTTTGTTGAGAAAGAGACAAGGGTACTTAAATGTGTTCCTTAGCTTAATGATGAGAATTTTATTTGATGGATAACTAACAGGTTAATGAATGGCCTTGCTGCTTTCCTGTAGGAACTAAAACTTAGCCTCTTTCCTTGGGAAAGCTGCTTCTGCAATAACTCTGCTTGTGCTTCCCCCTGCAGCCTGCATGACATGCTGATGGAGCTCCAGAAGCAGCAGCTGCAGCAGCTGTCTGACTGGTTGACGGTCACAGAAGAACGCATTCAGAAGATGGAGTCTCAGCTCTTAGCAGAAGATTTGGAATCCCTTCAAAAACAGCTGGAAGAACATAAAGTAAACTTTTTTGTTATGTAATATGTATGGGAGAGGAGGATTTGCAAGATGTATACATTGGTGGGTTTCTTAGCTGAGAAACTTGATTGTGTCAGAAGTCATATATGGCTGTATGCTGAGACGCTGAATTTAATATTTGGAAAAAGATGATGATGGGTTAGAAAGAAATTGGGAGTTTCTGGAAGTGCATTCTTAAACTGAAACTTGAGCACTGATGACTATAGCAGAAGCTGTTATCTTGGCTTCATGCAGGAAGCAAAACCTGAAGGGTAAATTGTCTTACCCTTGTTTAATGCAGGAAAGGAAGACTCCAGGTTATTTGTTGCTGCGAGGGATAGTATGAATGAAACATACTGTGGGGAACCTTGCCTTTAATGACTGGCAGGCATTGCTAAAGTGTGTTTGAGACTTGCAAACCAAAATAATGCAGGAGTTAAATCTATCAGGAAGAGCCTCCCAAGAAACTGATTCCAGTCCCTGCTTTTACAGGGGTTGTACCCTAAGGGGTTGCATAGACACAGCTTTTTGATGTGCACAATTTTTTTGAAGTGGTTTGTCTCTTAATTAAGTTTCTGGATGGAAGTCCAGCTTTTCTAGCCTGCAGTGGTTTTTTTTAAGAAGAAAGATGGCCTTTTCATACTTGGTTGCAGCTTTGGTTTTTGTACTCAGTGCTGAGATTAGACCTTCTCCCTAGCATGGGACATACCTCACAGGGCAAGAACTGTGGAGTATTTTTATTTTGTGTAAATCCCTGCCCCACATTTGCATTCTTCTCTCTGTCTTCGAAGTCTGAGGAGTTTGAGGTGTGTTGTTCTTGGAGTAGCTTAGGATGTTCTGGGATAAAAAGTGATATTTACAGTACTGTAAAGGCATATTGATCTTGCAGAGATATTTCAGAGGTAGGCTTTAACCATAAGATCTGTTCTTCTAAAAGCTGTATGACTATTGAAATCTAGATATTATTTCAAACTAATTGGAACTGTATACTTTCTGCAGCTTTTGACTATTGTCTTTGAACATCGTGATCAATTATAGCACTGTTGATACTCATGAGAAAATTATATCAGCTATTAAAAAACAAATGTTCTTAGTGATTTTTCCCTGTTTGGCATACCAATGTACTTGCTTATTAACAATAATAGCTTTTTATAGAAACACTTAAGCTCTCTTACTGATAAGAGTACACATATAGAAAATTAATGCAGTTGTTGCACCTAATCAAGTATGGTGCCTACAGCTTAAAGCACTCCACGTTTTCCAACACTTTACCAGAATGGTTTTGAGTTCATTTCTAGCAGTCTTTTACTTACACATATTTAAATTGTGCAGTGATTCCCAGTGGTGAAATCTGTACTTAACTTCAATTAACCGTTGAATCTGAAGTACTTTGCCACAGCAGTTGTGTTAGTCACTCTGGCCAAAATAGCAGATTAGCAAATGTACTCAAAGTTGGTAACCTCTGGTTTGTTCTTCCAGAGCCTGCAGAGTGACCTAGAGACAGAACAGGTGAAGGTAAACTCCCTAACGCACATGGTTGTCATTGTTGATGAAAGCAGTGGGGAAAGTGCAACAGCTATTCTGGAGGAGCAATTACAGGTAAAACGTTAGTCATCTTTTTTTAACTGTAGCAGCAGGCACTTAAAACCTTTCCGCATAATTGTTAATCAACATTTTTGTGTTTAAAGACAGTTTATCCTAGAAAGTGATTTAAAGTAATATTTTTAGCAGTAATACTAACATAAAGAATTATTAAATTTGCTCAGGAGAAAACCTACAAAAGTGCTTTGGCGGCATTCAGGCTCAATTCCTGATAAGTCAAGCTGTTCGCATTCACAGTGACTTAAGCACTTTTGTAGTGTATCCTTTCAGCAGTTTCATTAAAATAGGAAGATACACAGTGCAACGCTTATTTAATGCAAGTAATTTTCATTAGGAAGTTAATATCTGGTAGGAAAAATATTTAAGGACATGAGCACAATTTATCTAGGGAGTATTGTGTGAAGTATTTTCCTGTTTTTGTCAGCAGTTAGACCTTAAGTATAGGGAGTATGCAACAGAATTTATTGAAGAAGAATTCATCACAGAATCACAGAACGTTAGGGATTGGAAGGGACCTCAAAAGATCATCTAGTCCAATCCCCCTGCCGGAGCAGGAACACCTAGATGAGGTTGCACAGGAAGGCGTCCAGGCGGGTTTTGAATGTCTCCAGAGAAGGAGACTCCACAACCTCTCTGGGCAGCCTGTTCCAGTGCTCTGTCACCCTCACTGAGAAGAAGTTTCTTCTCAAATTTAAGTGGAACCTCCTGTGTTCCAGCTTGTGCCCATTACCCCTTGTCCTATCATTGTTTGTCACCGACACTCACCCTTTAAATATTTATAAACATGAATGAGGTCTCCCCTCAGTCTCCTCTTCTGCAAACTAAAGAGACCCAGCTCCCTCAGCCGCCCCTCATAAGGGAGATGCTCCAGTAGAATTCATGCTACTTTGTTCACTCCTTTTGAAGTCAATCAGATAGCTCACTGACTTCAGTGATCTCAGTAGAGGTAAAACTTTAGGAAGTTTTAACCTCCAGCTTTGTACAATACAATGGCGATTACTGGCAAGGAGGAAACTGTAATGTAAAAAGAAATACTGTGAAGTAGAAATTATGCTTTTGAATATCTGATTTTTGAGTTTCTTTGTGAGGCCCAGAAGTGTTCATGAGTGTTTCTGCTTTTGTAGAGGCTTGGCGAGCGGTGGACAGCAGTTTGCCGTTGGACTGAGGAACGACGGGTCAAGTTGCAAGAAATTCAGCTTTTATGGCAGGATCTGTTGGAAGAGCAGGTTAGTGGCTCTTCAGTTACCTAGAGTGACTGGTTCATTTGTGAAGAGGGAAAAACAAGCAAACAAAAAATCCCATAAGCCTTAGTAGGACTTAACAGCTCTCCATGGAAAAAGCTTTGAAAAACTAGATTTTGTGTTATTGTTCAGGTTCCTAGCATTTCTTGAGGAGCAGAGTAGCTGTACAGTACAAGAGAAGTATTTTACAAAGTTTAAGAAAGAAAGTTTAGAACTCCTTATAAAAATAATTTCCAAGGTAGCTTGCAAAATGGCCAAGAAGTGGAAGTACCCATGATAGCAAAAAGACAATGAATCACTAAGTATTTGGTGGTTTGGTAATTACAGAAGTTTCTCTAATTAAGGTATATGTGCTTCCAAGATGAATACGTGTACACAGTTGTGCAATCATCTAATCAATAGATACTGTTTTCAAAATTAGTAACATAAAACATTTGGTCAATATAGAAAAGTATGCAGCTGGTCTCACTTTGCTTAGTTTAGGCGAACAGTTGAATTGTGAAGATTTGAGTTTTTTCTTGCTTTGATATTGTGTATTTTATGTATATTTTAAATACACTGCTTAAACACAAATTAACTGATAGTGTAAAAAATATGGTAGCACAACTCTATGAGTAAGGTTTGCATGCCTAGTGCTAGATCTTGTTTTGTCTCAACTTAAAATATTCGGTGGCTTTTCCTTTTGAAGGTTTTACTCAAATTGTTTTGTTTTCTTAAATGATGATATTTATCACTGTAAGCTTATTGTTTAAACTCTGCAGCACACACAGACTGTTTAGACATTTTAAAAGATGTAGAACAGTGGTGATGTAGCAGTTGCTAACAGTTACAGCCTGGTTTCTTTGACAGGGATATTCTGTCTGCATTTTTTGGGTTGCATATGTGTTTCTCCCTGACCCCTCTCGTATCTATTTGCAGTATATTGATAAGCTGAATTTGCAGCTCATGTGACCTTGTTGTTAATATGGACCCAAGGCCCAGATTCTGGATTATCCAATGCCAAGTATATATTTATAAATATTTCTTCAAAATACTGTGTTGGCATATGTGTATGTATGTACAGAAAATTTTGTGCTAACATTTTCTGGCAACTCTTGGGCAAGATAAGGTTCTGAGTTGAGGAAAAAAAGGATCCCTCAGAAGTCCTTGCTCTGTATCTCAAGGTACAGACTTCAAGTGCTCTGAGTTTTGATGACCTTATGTGACCATGCATCTGTCTTCTTCCACCCTTATATTTGTCTGGGGAAAAGTGACAATTTTTTGATTACTACAGTACTGTTAAAAGTGTCATCTTCTGTAGTGGTTGCATTGTATTAATCTTTTCATATTTGTATTTAATTATGTTGTTCTGTAAAAGTGAAAAAAAAATAAATTGGTGTTCATTTAATGTAGAATGCCAGATTGCAAGTGATGAGAAAACAGAAGTTTATATTAAGTGGTTTAGATCAGCCTGTGTTTGCATTCATTGTTCAACTCTGAACAATGGCTTTATTACAAACAGATTTGAATTAGTTCTATGTCCTAAGAAATTATCAAGTAAGGTACAAAAACTACAATTTGAAACTAATTAAAATGTTTAATACAAAACTTTATTAACGCTAAAGTAACAAAAACTTTTAAGTTCTATCATTTTTCGTTTTGCCTGAGATGGGAGAGATGAGCAACAGTTATGCATCAGCCTTTTGGTGGCCACCTAAAAAATTTTTGGAAACCACACTGCAAAGTCAACACAATTCTTGCCACTTGGGAAACAAATTCCTCAATCAGTGCCAGATATATCTTAGCACTGTGATAATTATGTTTCAGTTTTCTAGGGAAAGTCATCTTTGACTGCTGATTTAGCAGAAATTAATTGAATACATTGAAGGGTTTTTATGCTCCTCTTATTTATAAAATATGTTGGCTGGGATGCCAGCATCATTTTTCCAGAGAGTATGTGGTGTTATAATGTTTCTCACAGCTTTATGGCATTTCCACCAGCATTGTATTTGCTGTCTGTATATTTTGCCTATTGGTTTACATTTGCAATGTAAACTGCCTTAACCCTTTGGCCCAAAACTTGCAGTAGTCAGTTCTGGGACAATGCCAAAATTATACAGTTAGACCGAAGAGCCTAGTGGCTGTTGTTAAGTGTGTTGTTCAAACAACAAAGAGGTCTGCTGTGCTGTATAATTTTATTTATTTATTTATTTATTTTTAAAACAGAGGAGTAGCAGTGCACTGGTGGCTGTGCAACTGATCTTGATAGAGAGCTGGGTATTCCAATCTATGGAGGTGACTGTGCAGTGGGAGCAGTATGTTGCGACATAATATAAAATGTATAAAATCCTTCCTGATACTTGATGCCAGTTATTGCTGGAGTTTCCATAGGAGTGCAAGAACTGAGATCCAGGAGAGGTTTCCTAGAAAAAAGTGGAAGAAGATCCCTGAGCTAGTTCTGTCCCACACAGATCACTCCAGCTTTCAGCAGTTAATGAGACTGTTTTGCTAGAAAGTATTACTTAGTTCTCTGATCTGATATTTTTGTATTCTTTTATGTGCTACTTTTGTAAATGCCAACTGAAACTCCTGCATATACAGACTACAGAACTGTGCTTTGAATGCAGAGATCTTAGGGAAGGAATTGTCAATAGCTGTTTGACAAATTTGGTGTTTTCTTGTGCTATTTTACTTATGATCTGCAGTGCTTATTGAAAGCTTGGTTAACTGAGAAAGAAGAGGCTTTGAGTAAGGTCCAGACAAGCAACTTTAAAGATCAAACAGACCTGAGTGTGAACGTTCGAAAACTAGCAGTGAGTATCACTATCCTGCTCTATCTTGTCGAATCTCGCAGACTAAACTAATGGCAAATTACCAGTTTGACCCCAGTAGGAGCTGTGAATGGATGATATTTTGGAAGCCAAGCCAATATTCTCTCATTGCCAGATTCTTTCACTTGCATTTAAAAAATGTGTCCAACTTACTCCATGGCCATTCCAGGTTATTGTGCCAAATGTTGGAACAGCTCTTCTGAGTTTTTGACAGGTTTTGGAGATTATTGCAGATGACCAGTCTGCTGGGTTTTCCAAAGTGTGGATTTGTGGCTTGGTGTTGGGCTTTTTGTTTGTGTTTTTGTTTTGTTTTGGGGGTTTGTTTGTTTGTTTGATGTTTTTAGTGGTTCTTTGGTTTTGGTGGTTTTTTTTTAAAAATATATTGGCACAGCTTCTACCTGAGTTACATTTGTAACTGTTACCCAAGAGGTACTGCTGTTTGGTGTAGGAGGTGTTTCAGGGATGTGTTTATAAGACTGTTAGTGCTTTTTTACACTAGAGAATAACTGGCTCAGGCAGTACATTTTGCTTTGCTCTCCCCTAGGCCCCTACTCCCTCCCCCTCCAATCTCCCAGATTAAAAGCTAAGGGGTGGCAGAATACTTGATGTTGTCTTTTAATGTTTTCTTTTAACTTCAGATTTTGAAAGAGGACATGGGTATGAAACGGCAAACACTAGACCAGCTGAATGAGCTAGGTCAGGATGTGACCCAAATTCTTGGGAGTGGCAGAGCATCCAGTAAAATTGATCAGGATCAAGAAGAACTAACTCAAAGATGGGACAGCTTGGTTCAGAAGCTAGAGGATTACTCTAACCAGGTAATTAACAAGGCTTTATTACTTTTTTAGCTGCTGACATGTCTGTATGCATGCAAACCTCATTGATACAGATAGCAAAATTGCCCTGGCAAGTTCTTGGCATCAGGCTAGAGGGGTAGGTGAGTGCTCTTTTACATGGGGCTGACTTTAGCTGCTGACAAAGCTGTGGTTTTTTTTGTGACCCCCAGGTTGTTAACCTGACTAGTACTATTACTCCTTTCTCATACAGATTAAGCTCCATTTTTCTGATGAGTAAAGCTGGCTTGCTATGTATTGTCAGTCAATGCAAATAGCTTTAAACATTGTAAAAGTCCTGGGACTGGATTAAATCTGATACTAAAAGAAAACAAAAGCAAAACCCAGAATAGATAAATAAATGGGAGTCATACAAGCATTTATGCTCTGTGAGTATGATTTCTCATCTGTTGAAAATAGAGTAATGATGATAGCCAAGCTGGATTGTTAAATGTTTATTTTATTATTTTGCGTGCTTGGTAATGTTTTTATTTAGACAGAACTCCCATTGGCTTCTGTGAGAATTCTGTTTGACTGTTTTATGACTCATATGTCCCTTTTTAGTGATATTAAAATGTTATTATGGTGAAGGCTGTGGCACTGATTCACAATCCATTTAGTCTATAGTGAATGAGTAATGCAGTCTGAGTAGGGGTCCATTTCAGACATGTGGCTTTAATTTGTTCTTGCATATGAGTCAAAGCACTGCAGAGTGCCAAATCCTGTCTTCGTCCTTTCACTCCCCTTAAATATCAAGCACATACTTAGAATTTACAGGTTGATTCCCGTGGGACTTACCTGCTAAAAAGTTTGGAAGGTTTCTATTGACTTGAGTGAGTTTTTACATCAAATCCACTGTGCATCAGCTCTTTGAGATCTAGGCTTGATTTTCTGGGATATGAGTACAAAATACCGAATTGTGCGTTAATAAAACCAGAGGACCTTAGTTCTTTGTGAAACAGGCAGTTATGAAAGAAAATGGATATAATGCTTATTTTATAGATTTTTAGTTCACTTGAACTGGCATATAATTCTAGTTGAATTGAGAATTTTGACGCTTGATTCCCGCCTTTAAAATTAGAGCAACGAAGTCTTTCTCTGGAGTGCCTCTATGATAAAGGTGTTTTATGACAGCTAGGTGTGGTCATTTGTAGGAGAGAATGAATGGGTTTTTATGAATGATGAATAAAAGGAACTAGGCAAAAGCAATTATGTTTGTATTAAAAATAGCAATTAACCTTTTTGCTATATTATTTTGTATAGGTAACTAAAGCTGTAGGAAGTATAGGGATGTCACAGGTTTCACAGAAGACTGCTGTTCCATTGAAGGAACAGGTATTGGTTAAACAATCCAGACAAGAGCTGCCCCCACCACCACCCCCAAAGAAAAAACAAATCCCAGGGGACAGTGAAGCAAAGAAAAAGTAAGTATGTGCCACTGCTGTTTCCCCTTGCTCACTAGATACTGTTGGGTTGTCCAAAAAGTAATTGTTTTTTTTTTTTTTCTGGGTAAATGAAAGGCAAATTTTTTATGAGCAACAAAAACTCTATTAAACAATATATTGTCCATTTTGTTCAATTACCTTTTGCCGTCTTTCAGGCAACTTCATGGTTCTGTGCTCAAAAAGGTTCTTATAATTTTTGGCAAAAAACAGTTCAAAGAACAATTTGGTATCCTCATCAGCAGTGAAGGTTTTACCATTCAAGGCATTTTAAAAAGAACAACACAAATGGTAGTCTGATGGTGCCAGGTCTGGTGAATATGGTGGATGTGGCAACACATCCCATCCAAGCTGCAACAGTTTTCTACAAGTGACCAAACTTGTATGTGATCTGGTGTTATCATGGAGAAAAACACCACCTTTGCCATTCACCAATTCTGGATGCTTCTGTTTGATGACATCATTTAATTTATCCAGTTGATGACAGTACATGTCAAATTAAGGGTTTGGTTCCTTGGATGTGATGCAAAATACACAATACCTCTGAATTCACACCAGACTGACAGCAGAACCTTCCTCTGGTGAATATCTGCTTTTGAAGTGCTTTGAGATGGTACCTCGCATTTGCTCCGCAATCTTTTTCATTTATCGTTGTTGTAGATGATCCATTTTTCATTGCCTTTTATCATAAGTTTAAAAAATGGATAATTTTCCTCATGTTTCAAGAGAGAATCACAGATGTCAATACACTTAGATGAATTTCTTTGAGTTCATGTGGTACTCAAATATCAAGCTTCCTAACATATCCAAGTTTTAAATGATTTTCAATGTTCCGTTTTGATATGTAAAGATTATCAGCAATCTCTTGTGTCATTAAATTCCAATTGAATTTTATCAATACCATTATTTTATTGTTATCAACTTTGGCCTTCCTAAATGTTGTTTAACATCAACATCTCTGGACTGAAATTGAACAAACCAATTCTAACACTGGTGTAGTTGTAAGACACCTTCACCATACACATCACATAACTTTGAATGAGCTTGTACTACGATGAAAATGTTTCTTTTGATTTTCCATTTTGAAACTGAATTGAAAGTAAATAATTGTTAACCACATTATGCGCTTTCTTTTTCTAAAACAAGCTTGAGTGGTCAGCTGTCAAGTTACATAATGAATTTGTGTTTTAAATTAAAGTTAGTTACTTTTCAAGACAGGTATGTCTATCTATTAAAAAAACCTTCAGTTACATTTTAGGCCATACAGTACATGGACTCCTGTCTTGGTTGTGGCTTTTGATTCTTTTTTTATACAAGTGAGGAATACTCAAGTTGCAGTTGTGAGGTTGAGTTTGGGGAAGGCAATGTTTTGTACAGCCTTGTTTTCAGAGCAACCAAAAGCCTGCAGCTTCCATTAATTTCAAAGGGAAACAGGAGTGTTTTGTTTCTCAGAAAAGCAGGTCTTCAGTCCTTTGTACTTCAACTACTTTGCTGAAAGATAGAATTAATTATATTTACTGTCTTTTGGAAAAACATCATCTCATCTTTGGTTAAAAAGTGTTGTGAAAGGGCCAAGCATTTTGATTGTTTAATTTATTTCTAATCTCTATAAAATACATGGGAGAAATGGAAGAAACTGCACAAAAAATGGCTCAGAAACATATTCCATCTCCCTGTAATTTAGTAATAAGAACAATATTACAGTAATGCCTCCTTTCACAAGTATATCTTGAGTGGCTGACTGATTTGCATTTATAGAATTACAGAATAGTTTGTGTTGGAAGGGACCTTAAAGATCATCCAGTCCAACTCCCCTGCCATGGACAGGGACACCTCCCACCAGACCAGGTTGCTCAAAGCCCTGTCCAACCTGGCCTTGAACGCTGCCAGGGAGGGGGCATCCACAGTTTCTCTGGGAACCTGTGCCAGTGTCTCACCACCCTCACAGTAAATAATTTCTTCCTAATATTGAGTCTAAATCTACCCTCTTTCAGCTTAAAACTGTCACTCCTCATCCTATCACTACATTCCCTGATAGAGTCCCTCCCCATGTTCCCTGTAGACCCCCTGTAAGTGCTGGAAGGCTGTTGCAAGGTCTCTCTGGAGCCTTCTTTTCTCTAGGCTAATCAATATTTAATAACATGTTCACTGTAGCCAAAAATATTAAGCTATAAGCTAAGCTTTAGTCAGCTAAGCGTTCAAAAAGCTTCGTCTGCTGTCACTGCCATAAGCACTTAAGCTGCTAGCTTTTTCTTCAGACCAAATAGTGTTGCAGACATTTACAAAATTTAAGACTGTAATTCTTACTTGTCTTGTTCCTGAGGTTTAGTTTATTACTATCAAAATACTCGGCATTGAGCGATATCTTTTGTGACAATAAAAGAAACAGTAATAGTTTGCATTAAAGTATGAATAAAAAAATTAAGACACAAATTGCACCATGCATTCTCAAGTTGCTCCCAAAGGCTAATACCATGGATGTAATTTTTACTATGGCAGGTCTTTGAGAGTCTGTCTCTGTCCTGCTGCCTGTGAGTTGTAATAAGAGAAACATCAATCTTGTGTACAGCCTTGCTGTTTTGGGACTGAGTAATGTGCTGAACTTTAGGATTACTGATTTTTAAGACAGTGTGACTGAATAAGGAAAAATTACCAAAAAAAATTCTCTGACCTTTTAAACCAGGTTTGATGCTGAAAGTGCTGAGCTCTTGAACTGGATTTCAAAATCAAAATCTGCCATTCAGGCCTCAGACATCAAAGAGTACAAGAAGATGAGAGAGACTTCAAACCTGAGAGAAAAGTTGAAGGTAAAATGGGGAGATAGTTTTTCAGTGAATAGTGTATTTTGTCTCTAAGCTTGCTGTTTGCTGGAGGTGTGGGCTGGTCAACATGCTTTGTGGGGATTAAGTCCTTTATATAAACTGTTTCAGAACTGGACATACATGGAAATCTCTGACCAGCTGGACACAAAATTTTTCTGGTGTTAAGTTACACAATCCACAGGAAGCTTTAAAAACATATTACTGATGTCTCCTTTGGAGTTCTGACAAATGTCTGTCTTCAGCAGTGGTATCTTTTGCACTAAACAGCGTATTTTGGCTTCATGTTTCACAGTTGGAGATGGATTAGACTGATTCTACTTTTACAGTTTTGGCAGAAATGGGCCAGTGGGCTGCTTGAATCATCCTGTAACACTTTGCACATTTTGTACCACCCAGGGTCCAAAGTAGTCCTTTGTCATAATATTTGGACATGTCGTGGTTTGCTCTATTAATACTGGAGAAAACCCTATACTTACAACTCATGGATGCTATTACTGACCTGCAACACAGAATCCATAATTTTACAGAATCCTGTAGGAGCCATGAAATAGCCACTCTTTCTTAAATTTCTTCTGTTTCAGGAATATATTCTTGCCTTTTGTGGTCCTTGAACATGCTTTGTTAATGAAGGCTTACTGAAGCTTTAGCAGGACCAGAACCTGCTTTTCGAATCAAAAGCAATTCTTAAAAATATCTATGAGGAGACGACGACTCAGAGTTGTAATGCAAAATGGTGCCAGTAGGAATGTTTAGAATGGTAATACTGTTGGAAATAAAAACCAAAACAGCCTTCCCAATAGTTTATTTATAGATCTTTATGAATATTTGTAGCCCTTTATGAGGTGAATACCAGGTTCCCATGAACAGCATTAGTTTCAAATGATTGGACTCTAAGGGGATAGGACAGCGTTTGTTCTTCCCAACTGTGCAAATAGGTGCGTGCTTCTGAATTTACTGTAGCAAGTCTAAACCAGAGTACTGACCTGTGGACATTAGTTTCAAAAGGATTTTAATTTGGAGATACTTTATTGCAATCATAGAGGATATTGAAGTTGTAACCTTGTGGCCAAGAAACTCCTCTTTCCTCTGTGGATGTATGCTCCAAATTGTCTCACATAGGAACATTCACCAATATTTATGATTTGAGGGAGGAACACGTTCCTCTAGAAATCTTGTAAGTCCTATAGGATTTCCCTCATCATTTCTTTATGAAGGAGAGTGAAGCACTGGAGCTTATGAGTGGATTACTAGTGTGCTATAGTGCTTGCTGTTTGGACTTCTAGGGAGCAGATTGCTGTTGCTTTCTAGTGGAAATCTCAGTAGAGACTGTAGAGGCAAAGGAAGGAACTACTTAAGAAAGGGTCTTTTCTCTGCCGGTTCACATTAAATAATTACAATTTTTTATCAGAAGTGACTTGTTTTTGGTGTCCTAATATGTTATTTCACATAGTAGCTTTGTCAACCGTTTTAATAATATTTTATTCTTGGTATTATTGTACTAGTCTGTTGCTTGCCTGGTACTTTTGACCACCAACTACTTTTCATTTGTTTTGAACTGAATTTGTTTTGAGCTGAACAAACAGAACATGCATCCTAGAAGGTGCTGTGTCCAAGAAAACTGGAAAATGCTTGGTGTAGTAGGGGGAAAATATATGTTACTGGGGGTGGGGAGGTGGGAAATTCAAGAAGAATTACTCGCTCAGAAACTGTATTCTTTTGGGGTTCATTTTGTAGGTAATGGAAAAAGAAAGAGTTGAAAAAAGCCAAAAGTTAGATGATCTGAAACGAAGTGGACATGTACTTTTGAATCAAATGGAAAAGGGTAAGCAACTTGAAAGTTTTTCTGTTTTGTGATGTATCATATGAGTTGCTGGGAAATAATACTGAAATGCACTATTTCTAGTTAAGCATTGCAATATATTCCTTTGCTCTCCTTCCAGTTTCTTTCTTTCAGAAACACCAGTCATTGTTGCTGTTGCTAGTTATTGATATGTTTTTATTAAAGCTTATAGAAAATACTAATATTCCTTGTTTAATGTGTGTGTTCATTTGCAACCTTTTAAGAGTTAATTTTATTGAAATAGAAATAACATGGCAGTAACATGCTTTTGCAGGAAGAAGTTTAATTTTAAATTGTGCAGAGATTAAGTATGAAATTCTAAAATGTAACTGCCTTAAAGAAGTGGAAATTTTGAAACCAAATTTAAGGTTGATAAATGTGTGCGTATCTCTTTATTTGTAGTTTTCTCTATTTTTGTAAAAACTGACTGTATATTTTGATGATACAGTCACAATCTATGGCTCAAAAGCAAGAGAGCAGCCTACGTGCTTGAGAGATTTGATTGTCAATTAAAACACTTATCCCTGGGAACTTATAATTATAACATCAGTGAAAGTTGAATCTTTAAGCCTTGCCAAAATCTTGTTTCATAATATGACAAAACTCCATCAGTGAAATGTGGCTTTCTCCATAAAAGAGCTGTTCATCTCATCTAGAGACAGTCTTTTAGATCTGCTATGCACTTGACTTCTGGTGAAGTTGCTATGACTGGTAGCATTCAGGCAGGTGAAAGGATGGTATCACTGTCCTGCATACAGACCAGCATCCTTCTGGGAAAATGCCATTTTCCATTGGATTTCCAAACTGTCACATTTTTTTGAGCCAGCCCCTTTGCCTATATGCCCCAATCTGCTAAGTATCTCCAGCCCTCCCCTCCTTGCAATCTACAACTGAAGTTTTTTACAGTGGGTGCCATTGCCCTGAAGTTGATGGCTGGAAGCCATTGATTTGACCTGGACTTTGGATTATAAAAATTAGTAGCTGTTCCTTGTCTTTAAACCTAGACAGAAACCTTCCCTCTCTCATCTCTCTTTTATAAACCACTTCAGCTGCGATAGGTCATAGCTATGAAACCAGCAACTGTTGATCATAACGAGAAATGCACAGCTCAAAACCTGCTTTATATCAGCAAAAAATAAGATACAGAAATTGCTTCCTAATTGCTTGCTGTCTTAGAGGTTTTCATCTACAGAAATTAACCATATTCTTAGGGGCAATAATGGCAGTGACTGATTGTTGTGTGCATGCTCCTCTTATGTGGCTGGTTGCAGCTGCTGTGCTTCTGTATTGTATATGTGCCAAGTGTATAGCCAGTGTGTGAAGCACAGGGAGGATCTATGGAGCTGGTGGCTGCCTTGGCCAGAGCACTAGGCTCTACTTATGCAGTGGTGCAGCAAAAAAACCCCTTCATGTGACTTTCTTCCCTTACGCTCAGTTCTAAATGACAGAACCGTTAAATTCAAATTACTCAAATATGCCTTATACAAAGGTGGTACCCTGAAAGAGAACCTGCACTGGAAACTTGCTATGGCAAGTATGTACTGTTCAGTGCACATTGTACAGAAATTTCTTGATATATAGCAAAATCATCAGTTACTTCTGGCACTTGAGGAAATAACAAGGAATGGGTGGGAAGTCTGATCACTTCTGCTGCTGCATCCTTAGGGAATGCATTGATTTGTCAAAAAGATGGTGTAGCAAGTGCTTCATCTAGTCACTGAGAAATAACTTTGTGTTTTGTGTTGCTTTTGTAGCTGTTCGTATTATCTAGCTATTAATCATGTCTGCATGCAGTGTGACATTGTTAGCCATTGCTCCCTCTTACTCCCAGACTGACAGGATTTCCATCTACCTTTGCAATGAATTTACTACTACCTTCCAACTTGCCACTTCCTTTTTCTTTGTGGAGTCTAGAATAATTAAAAAAAACCCACTGAAAGTTTACTTATATAAAGCTTATTTTACTTAAATCTACATATCAACATTTAGACACAAGTCACGATGATGAAGAGAGTTGTGACAGTCGAGAGTCAGCTCATTGTTACAAAAAGCTATCAAAGGGGAAGAATGGAAGTGGAATATCTCACTCTTCATTTTACCAGTAATGTGGAAATAAAAAGATTAAATGCTGTTAGTGATAAGTACATTTTTCTGGATAGTGGACTTTAACATGCAAAATGCTTTGATTTTATGCAAATGTGCACTTGTATCTGAAGAGAGGAAAAGTTAAATGCCTGTTTATCAAAATGTGTTGCAATTAATACAACAATAACTTATATATTTTTTTCAGAAGGACTTCCTACAGTGGATATAAAAAATGTGATGGAGAAAATATTATCAGGGTGGAAAGACATGGTTCAACATCTAGAAGAAGTGGCCAGAAAGATAAAGTACCAGGAAGATCTAAATGCTTGTTTTAAGGAAATGAGTGAGCTTGAGAAGGCTATAATTGAGAAGGATAGTTGGTTTAGAAATGACTCTGCTTCAGCATCGCAGCCTTTGGCAGTCCTGGAAGACTTATGTCAGGTAGGTCTGGCAAAACTTGTTAATTTTTATTGGAAGCTATTAGGAGCACAGAATACCCCAAAGGAGTTTAGCCTAGTCGGTAAGGTAACTCAAAATTTCTTAGACATCCAGGGCACCCAGTTTGACTGGAAGATCTTGGTATCTGTGCCACAGGAGTATTTTAACATTGTTGCCCTAGTAATGTGCTGGAGCTCTGCTGCAGTAGCTTACTAAAATCTTTGTGTTAACAAGGCAAGTGTGAGGTATGGTTTTGTGTTTAATTTTTGACAGCGGGAATTAACTCGTCTTGTAAGCCTGAGTCCACGGTTGGAGCACTTGAAAGCCACCTGCAAGACACTCACCTCTCAGCCCTCGCCTCCAAACTTCATTCAGCAGAGCTTGAATGATTTCCTTGATCGCTTCAAGTTGACTCGACAGAAACTAGAGGAACGTCACCAGCAGCTGAAAAAAGGTAAACTTATTTTTTTAACATAAGCCCTCCTGATACTTTTGTTCTGATTTTTTTTTGTTGTTGTTTTGAGCTGATTGAAAACACTGAGTTCTAGCAGAGTTTTGCTACTGATTCTGGGAGGCTTTGGGTCAGGCTGACAAAATCCCTTTTATTCACTTGAAAGAATATTCATATGACCTCCTCTGTGCACGCTACAAAATATATCGTTCCACAGTGTTAAAAGTGATTATGCAAGGATGCAACATTCCTGAAACTACATTTAAGGAATTAGCAAAACATATTTAAGGTGGCTAATATGGCTTGAAAAGCTGTGTCTCTCTGATACTTACAGAAGTAAATAATGCTACTAGAAATGGAAAAAGGAAGATTAGGAGAACCTTGTAAAATTGAAGTGCACATGTGAAATTTATGCCTTTTCATAGCTGCTTTGAGCACATTAGTCATACATAATTCCTTTTGGAAATTTAATCTTTGAAGTGATTTGGAATCTGGCTTGCTTTTCAGGTACTTTCTACTTGGGTTTTTGTTGCGTTAAAAATTTCATTATGAGCATTCAAACCAGTCATGCTGGCTTCTAAAGGATTTTAAATGTAGTGCACAAAATATGTAGCTCTTAATATTTTGCAGCTGAATAGCAAGAGCACAGACCTATAAGGAGACTTTTCTCCTTAGTTTTCGTTTTGTTTCTCAGGAATTCAAGGAAACATTTTGCTAATTTCCCCAAATGGAAGAGCATTAACACTTTATTCTGTGTGTAGTAAGAATAGGCTCAATTACTGAAATGTTAGGCCATCTATATAATGTGTTACACCAGGCCTGCATGCTTCCATTATATCCATGCAGAAAGTTGTGTGAATAACATACATCTGCCACGTTCAAATTACAAAGTATGCTTTCACTCTTACTGTGAGGAATGACTATTTTGTGACTGTTGTAATTTCATGTACTTTTGAATAATTTTATTGGTATTTGTTACATAATGTGACAAAAATAATACTTGTTTTTTTCATGCCATACATCACTTGAGTCATTATTAGTATATTTGGACCAGTTATTACTTGGTAAAAACACCTTACATATCATATTATACTTGTATTTGTGTATTTTCTTGAAGGATAATTTCTCTGCACATTGTGTATTGCTAAAGAACAGAGGGAAATGTCATTTCAGGCTTTCAGTTGTTTATTTACAGCATTGTTTGCATAGCTGTAAGGTAAAAACAACTGGTGGTCGCACTTCAGTGTTTGTGAACTTGGCAGGCTGTGACTGACAGAAGTTCAGCTCCTTTCATGCCTCTTCTTTGAGCCTCTGCAAATTCCCCTGTGGAATGCTACTCAATCTCATTTTTTTGCTGCAGTTTAGTGACAATGCACCTGTCTGCTTTTTACTGAATTATTTTTTTCCCTTTAAATTGATGCTGGCTTTTTGAGAAGAGGAAGCTAGATAACTCTCATTCTCTCTAGAAACATGAACTTATTCCTTAGTTATAAATGGTATGACAGTTCTGACAGTAAACTGTTGAAAAGCTACCTGGTGAGCCTGAATAAGGCTTAGATTAATTTTCATTTGTGGCAGTAACAAAACGGCTTAGGAATCCAAGGTTGGAGAATATGCATACCACAGGTACTGGTCTTACAGCTGAAATCCTGTTTGGTGCAGTTTTCTAAATCTGACATTTTCATTCTGAAATTCCAGAGTGAGGTGCTGCCGCCTGCCTGGGATTCCATAGAGGGCTGGCTCAAGCAGAATCTGAGATGCAGTCAAAGACTGCAAGCAGATATTCCATCCAAACTTTAAGTCCCTTTTTAGTCTTCCCAGATAGTGCCTCTGTTCTGGCAACAGACTGAAAGTGGCTATTTTTGTATATTTGTGTTTGTGTGTGTGTGTGTGTAGATATAAATAAATCCTAAACCCTACTACTATACTAATACATATTTAATGTATATGTGTTTGCATATATAGAAGTACTAGCTTATGTAGTTACCACATTTAGTGTGTACATTTAACTTTATATGTAATATATGGCTATTATATGTTATACTTTATATTCTATGTATAGCAGATATCTGTGTGTATTTGCATATAAATAGTAGATATGTTTGAAACTTTTAAAAATGAAAAATACCAAATTGTGGGGATTTAAGCATGCAAAAGCCCAAGTACTGCTGACTCCAACACCCCACCCACCCCAAGAGATTTGGTTGCTCTGGTGTATAAGAAAATTCTAAAAATGGGATTAAGGGTTTTTTATTTTTGAGGGTGTAGGGATGCTGTTATTCTATATTTTTATTATATTCTATGTAATATA
>NW_010162915.1:0-9189 GCF_000695765.1 Mesitornis unicolor
TGCCGTGGGAGACTGTGTCAAAGGCTTTATTTTTACACAAATCTCTTTAACAGGGTTATGCTCTTAGACACCCATGATCTTCCTACACAATGCCCTAAGATTAGGACAAGAAAGGTGAAAGTCACAGTATCTCTTGACAAACACATATTATTTGGCCCTATTTATTAAAAACAAAACACAGGGGTGCGAAAATGCTGTTCTTGCTAGCAATTCTGGAATGGGCCAGGAAACCTTATTCTCCCAGGTCTGCAGCAAGCACTCAAATTGTGAAGTAACCTCCTACATTTCTTGCTCTGTTTGACATCTACTTCTCGCACAATTTTCCCCTTCAGAAGCTGAACATCTCTATTGCTCATCACAGAGCAAATCCATTTCAAAGATCCCCAGAGCCTTTTTCCAGCCAATGGCACTGCATTTCAAATCCTGCTAGCCATCAGGAATCAAAAACTTCAAGCTGCTTCTCACAGGCCTTACTTGAAATACCATTGACACATCAGCTCAAGAAGGAAGAGGACATGATACTGAAACATGTACTCAATACTTGTTAACGGTGAAACTATGTACCTTACAAAGGGAATACTTAAAAGGAACCTTTTAGAGAAAACTAAGAAATTACTTCCTCTGCTTTTTTTTTGTCTTATCTCATTTAAATGTGATTACAGGATACCAAAAATTGGACCATTGTACAATTCCATTTTATTTTATATTGACACAGGTCTTTTCATAAGCATCATCCAAGCACTAGAGTCCTCAAGCAAACTGGGAAATCCACAGGCACACATAGAAAATTAAGAATACTCAGCAAGATGCATCTGTATTTCTCACTTCAGTTTGTGCTCTTGCAGCTCTGTTGCCAGTTTCCAAATTCAGGGTGCAGCCTTTGACCTTGTCCAGTTAATGGCAGCAAGAGAGCTGTACACAGGATCACTCTTTGTGAGGGTCCAAACAGCAACTCTTCCCACCCAGAAGAGTAATAAAGCCTCACTGGCCGAGTTACAAGACTTACAGCCCCAGCAATGAGAAGGCAGGAAGAGCTGTAGCTGCTTTTAAACCAGAATTCACTTGTATATGGGGAAATACATAAAAGGCATTTTTGTACCTCCTTCACATCACTCAGCGCAGCATCCTGCAAACATTGTCCTCAAACAGAAGGTGTGCATTGCACTATGCCTTCCCTTCTTTCATGTGGGGCAACAGTGCTGGGGCATCACACACCACCTGTAAGCCCATAAAAATGGGATTTCCCTCATTTGGTGTTTAGCCACCTGACTGCTATGTGATTATAATCAGAATGCATGTGCCACCCAGAAGACAGTAACACACCAGTTCAGTTACCCATTTCACAGCCAAAATTACATCATCTGTGACTGAGCTTGACTGCTGCCAGAGAAAAAGCTTTTTACTTCAGTAAGGGATGGGATATTTCTCCCCAAGCTCCTGTGACCATAGAGTTCCCATCATACAGCACTGTCCTGAAAGGCATCTGTGTGTATGAAGAGTCCCTCGAAAGCCAGGGATCATGCCATGATGTCTGTCTCACCTTTCTGAGCACTCAGTCTGACTAACACCAAAAAGTCAGCCCTTGGATCCCTCTTCACCATTTACAGTGCTGCATGCTAGAGCCATGCCCCTAGGCTTTGCTGGGGTTCTGATCCTTTCCCAGTGCTGGCTGCTCTTGCCAGACCTTTCTGACTCAAAGTCAAACCAGGTCCAAGTCTCCTCAGAGGAAAGAGCAATGCTTATACCAGGTTGCCACCGGAACTTCTCCAGTCAGGCTGCATTTTATCACTTCAGGGATAGGATCAGACCTGGCCCAAGAAGACGCATACTCAAGGAGGCAAAGAGTGAGCTATGTGGACAGTTACTCTTGTTGTTCCTCCCCATGGTTGCTCAGGCAGTGGGACATAGCAGGCTGATCAGCTGTGAGCCTGCTGTAAAACTGGGGACAGTATAAGACCACAAAAGGAGACTGTCCCATCATGACCTGGTCATCACAGCAAAAGCAACCTTAGAGCTCTGGTTTTATTTGGTCCGTCTGAGGTTACCTCTGGTTGAGCCAAAGCCAGGGACACACCCATCCAGCCTGCTTGTGAGCCCGTGGCCTCCCTCACTCCCTCCAGGGTTTGGCAGTATTCCATACAGTCAGTCTCCCTCCAGAGCCTACACTGTCCTATCTCAATTTTCTTGAGTCATTTGAGGCTTTGGGACCATTGTCAGCCTGTTACTGGTATGCAGTGAAAAAGCCAGTGCTCTCAACCAGGTGGCAAATACTGCCCTGCAACTTGCCAGCAAAGCTGTTGGTTTTTTCCAGATAAAACACCACTGCTGACCTCCCAGAGTCTTTGGCAAGCATTGTTATTACTCATGACTGAACACAACCTTGTGACACTACAACACAACTTTACCAGGATCCATGTCAGTCATCTCCCAGCCTACAAAGTTACACTTTCCCAGGCATGAAAGACTATCTTCAAATACTGTCATATTATATATATATATATATTATATTAAAGTAACCATATTTACTTTAGATGTATAGTACATTGGTTTAGATATTCATGTTTTTCAATACATACTATACCTACTCGACAGAAATCAAAAACATCAGGAAAGCAAAGGCATATTTTTGTTTGATAATTCCCTCAACTAAAAGAGTCACATGGTCTGCTTTGAAGTCACCTTGATCTCTGTTGTTTATACAATTGTTAGAGGGAGTTTTCTTTTCATTGCATAGACTACCACTAACACAAAAATCAAAGGCAACTTGCAAAAGAGTTCTTTGGTGACAAACACATTTAAAAGATCAAATCGGATATTAATACAGAAGACAAAACTTACCCAGAATGCTGGAAAAACGAATTTTACTTCCATTGGTGATAGTTTGCCCTAGAAGACAGTCCCAGGGTGGAAATCTTTAAAAAAATAAACAAAAGACTCATTAGAATTAGAGTAGGTAACAGGAGCATACACCATCAAATCCTTGTAAACACAGTGCTCAAGATTAAGCATCCTGCTCTTCTGGTTATGATCCTGTCCAAGTTTCCCGGCATAAGCTCACAGATAAGCTGGTCCATGTTAGGAGTGAGTGAAATGAAGCAATGCACCTACTCTCAGAAGGGGAAGAGGATACAAAAACTTTGTGAAACAAAAGCTCCACATATTCTGTTCCTCTTCCTCTGGAGTATCTTTAGAGTAAGCCAACACTCTGAAGTTAAATTTAGGTACACAAGCTGAAGGGGAAGCACAGTTTAAACTTAGTCAGGTTTTAATGTCTTTACAGATATCATTGTTTTTAATGGACTCTAAGCTATTTGGCACTTCGTCCCTATGCCACATTTTTATGGGATAAGTGACATATTGCTATTCAAAGAGACTTAACTGAATTTGCCCGTGATGAGATCACCCAGAAAAAGTATGGGGGGAAAGAGAAGAAAAGAAAGGGTAAGGAAGATTATCCAGAAAACACACAAGAAGGAGCGTCTCCCAGAAGTCAAGAAAAGATTGCAATCACAAGAAATAAAAATTGTGAATCAGAGAACGTGAGTTATGATATCAAAATACAACAAGTCAAGGCAGAGAAGGAAAGAAAGCCAGTCCTGAGATCTGGTAAGAGGTCATGAGATGAGGTTTTATCAGTGGTAAAAGGAGGCAAAGCCAAACTGCTGAGAATCAAAGATGAAACTAGGAGAGGATCTCCCAAGTAGACCTGACCAGATCACAAGATGAAAAAAAAAATGAAAAGTGTTTTGGGGTTTTTTGTTTGTGTTTTTTAATACTATGTCAGTGATGTATATATATTTGTATTATGATGAGACAGAAGATATTAGAATAAAGAGTTAAGAGGTATGAAAGCAAGGAAAACAAAGAAAAGGGATGTAACTGTGGGACAAGCAGAGCAGGTGGACATAAGAAGAGACCAGAGAGTACGACAGAGGAAAAGGCAGTAAGAGAAAGAGGAGGGAAGGACAACTGAGGGAAAAAGGGGAAGTCATAAGACACCTTTTTTTTCCTTGTGCTAAAGATCAGTTAGATAAAAAGTTTAGAAGATATTAGAAGATGGAAGATATAAATGGGATTTTAGGTAAAATATTTAATCAAATAGTCTTCTAAAATGTTTTATTCACTTGCAATTGATGGTGACCATTTATGGCAAGTTTCAGATAAATGTGGTAAAATATCAAATCCAAAGTAAGTCACAGTTACACAGTTGCACTAATTACAATGAATTTTATATTTTAATAAGAAATTCCAGGTGTGTTGTATTTTTCCCCCACCTTCCTTTCCCCAGCAAGGCAGGTTGCTTCTTTTCAAATAACTCAGTTAAATTAAGTTGTATGTTCAGCCTCATTAGCCATCATTTCCATTCCCCTGCGGTTTGAAATAGATAGGTCTCTTTGTGCACAGCTACCTGTATTCTTCCCCCCAAATAGTCCCACAACATTGCCTTTTTATGTTATCATTCTTCAAATGCTTCTAATTACACTGGAGGCAGCCAAGGTGATCAGGGCAGAGGAGGGCTCTCCCACAGAGAAGGCAGGGCAAGATCTGCAGCTGGCAACGCACACGTAGCCCTTGGGCAGGGCTAAGGGCTTAGAAGCTCTTCCACACTGTTTTACCCACTTTAATCAAGAAAACTCATCAACATGACAGGCTGAAGTGAACAGTCAGATCCTCTGCACAGAAACCAAAGCCCCAAACACATGGAGCTGACTTCTCCAAGCAACCTCCTTCGCGCTTCACAAAGCTCATGCTGGTCCACCACTTCCACACCCAGCACATGAAATCACAGGGCATGACCAAGGCCCCAACATCCCACTGAAGCCAAAGGGACACAGGAGACCCCTGAGTTCAGGATAGTGCCTGGCTGCAGCTCTTCTCACAAAGCATCCACCCTGGCAAGCCCAGCACAACCACATCAGGCAGCCATGGCACTGTCCCAAAAGGTAGAAGAAAGGCTCAGGAGGACCTGTTCCAAGAGCCTGACCTGGCCTTTAGTCCATTTTTTTAGAATAAACACAGAAGCAAAGGTACCAAGATCATAAGATGAGCTGTTTCCAGCTGAAAGTGGGAGTAAAGGCTGATATTTCAGGGGGAAAAAAAAAAAAAAAAAAAAAGTGGGGAGGATCAGCTCTACCCATAAGGAGTGAGACAGGACTTTAAGGGCAGGTTTTCCACTTCAGCCCTTTTTTGCACTCTATTAGCAGAAAACTACTGCAAATCCAGCAAGAACTACTGGCAGAAAACCCCTCAGAGCAAAGGACCTCTGCTCCATGGTTGCCCTGCAGCCCTAGAGGGGAGCCCAGGGAGCTCAGCACTGCTCCCAGGCTATTCCTGGCTGCCCAGGGTCAGCAGCAGCACAGCAGGGATTACAGCAACTTGGATTTGTTACGTAAGGGACATGTTGCTCGTGGCTTCTCTCAAATCCCAAAGACATCGCTGTTATGTAATAGGAATAATCAAACAGGACAGCTTTTCCATTATTTGATTTTTAAAAGTGTCGAGCAGCTAAAAATTAACACTGTGGGTCTGTCAGACTCAGCGTTATGTTTTCCACTCTAATCAGTTTAACCTTAGAGCTGCTGTAGCTCATAGGGACAGTGACTCAGCTCTGGCTTCACTCGAGATCCAGAAAGGTGAAATAAAGCAACCTTTGTCCACCTTCCCACCAGGTCTGGTGGAGAGCAAAGCTTGTATCTTCTGAACTGAGCCCAAGGGCTTTCAGTTCCTTAGCATTAGTATCTTGCTGGCTTTACTGACATTAAAGCATTACTCACATAAAGGCTGCAGACCTGGCCTTGAACTTTGCTGTGTGGATTGGATGGTGGCTGTGAATGCTCCGACCCTTGAGCTTTCATCAGTGAAAAACACAAGCTCATTTTGCAGTGTCTCCAGAGTTCCTCATCTTCTTAAATTACTACTCTAAGTAAATCTGATGGTAATGCACACAATTTTACATTATACATCTATGCATTCACATCAAGTTATTTAAGAAAATATGCATATTAACAATAAAATCCATTTTTTGACCCAGATGCAAGCCACTTAACTCATGCATTTGGGGCACACTCCAGCTATATCAAGGATGGGGAGATGTAAATGTTTCAGGAAGTCCTAGCTAGTAATTCGATTGAGCTGCTGTCATATCAAGATTAGCACTTTGCCCAATCTGGTTTTGGTTTAGAAACTTACTCATTTCTTTCCAGCTTACAAACTATGTTCAAAGAAAGTTTTCCAGTTTTTCAAATGCTCTTTAAAAGTCATCTTAGTTTAATATCCGAAAAGGAGAGAAAACCACTCTTCTCATGCAGATCTCTGATTTCCTATCTATTCTCCTAGCTTTTAATCCTTTTAACGCTTTGAAGAAACAGCCAGCCCAGTTTTAGCACCCATGCTGAGTACTTCTCTTGATCCTGACAGCATTAAATCCCAAGCAATGTATTCAGATTGTGACCATGACACAGCAACCCAGTCCTAAGCACTTCCTCTTGGTTTCCCTATCATTTCTAGTCTTGTCCATGCAGCCATTTGATTTCACCAAGGCTAATATATATTGTTTCCAGAGAATGTTTTATTGTTTTCCAATTTTAAAGCCTCACTATTATATCACAACAATACCTAAACAAACTTTCATCATAACAGTAAGAGAAGCATCTAAAATCCTGATGGTCTTGTAGACCAGAAGAAATGCATTCATTTTGAGAGCACAGCTCTGCCAAGCACACTCAAGTGCAATTTACTTCTGAATGTCCTATCTGCGCCCAGCATCCTGCCAGCTTTCCCTGTGCACAGCACATCATGATTCCACTACTCAAAAGGAGGTTGTAGCAAGGCAGAGGTCAGTCTTTTCTCCCAAGTAACAAGCGATAGGATAAGGAAATGGCCTCAAGTTGCACTAGGGCAAGTTTATATTGGATATTAGGAAATTTTTTTTCACCAAAAGGGTTGTCAAGAACTGGAACAGACTGCCCAAGAAAATTATGGAGTCACCATCCCTGGAGGTGTTTAAAAGATGGGTAGATGAGGTGCTTAGGGACATGGTTTAGTGGTGAACTTGGCAGTGTTAGGTTAACAGTTGGACTTGATGGTCCTAAGTGTCTCTTCCAACCTAAATCATTGTATGATGCCTTCCCCCATTCTGGCATGAACAAATTGCATTGAGCTTGGAAATGCTTAATACAAAGCTTTATTTTTACCCTATCACTATCTAATTCTTGTTCAGTAACACTAACATACCCTGTAGCACAGAAATACATTACTTGGAAGCCATTCAGTCCCTCTGAATTTTTCTGGCAATATAAACTTGATAATTATTATGACGAGTGCCTTGGAATGAAAAAATCTCAGGTGGCTTAAAGGGTTGCTGTTCCACGCGCCCCATGCAAAACTTGGCAGACAATGCATGCCAGAGGGCAAAAGCAATCTTGGAGCATCTCTGTTCTTCAAGCCAGCCTTGTCTGCCAGACTGGCGGTTCATAAGCCTTAATATTTTGCCATAACTTAGAGCACCCTGTGGGGATAATAAACACAGAAGCCAACTAATTTTGGATAACCTATCAAATAGTTAAAATTTTAAAAGTAAAATTCAATCAAGGAACCAATTAGGCCAGCATGTCTTTTAGATGCTCATTTACTTTTTAACTATGATTTCAAAGGAAAGTGATTCTCCTCTAAGTGTTCAGTGATTATGCCCATGAACTGAAACTCACAGCTGTGCAAAGAAGTTATGCCTTTCTTCCAGCTCTGCATCCCATGCAATAGCTGTTTCAGAGTTTATCTCTGGGCAGATTAGTCCTCAGACTCATATAAGGAGCAGTAACCTGTATTACACCATAATCTAAATTAAGAGTCTTGATTGCAGGCCAGGAGGGAAATCCAAGCAATTTTTTCAGCCGATGCTTTTGCTAGTTTTGAGGATTGCATAAAGTCACTGATCAGCAAGCGATGTCACCAACAGCAAAAGTCTGGGTGCTGCTGCTACACCAGATGCTTCTGAGGATTAAGTCATTTGCAGAGACTTTTGATGGGGAGGCCTCTGCTGGAACAAAATGGACTTCTCTGTCCACAGTCCCCAAACACCCTACAGGAGTGGGCCAGCATAATCCTCACAGTCTTTGGAGAGGAAGCCAAGGCACAGTCTTAGATGAACTTTATTGCAATTATAAGGGAACATAACTTGGATCTCCTTACCCTCCAGCCAGTGCACCACTGACACTGTTTTCTGTGAGGCACTAGGTGCTGTGCCACGTTGTGATACAAAAGCGGGAACAACTCTTCCTTGAGCAGAAAACAGTTTCTGCCCTGAAATGTGGAGATTCACTATCCCAGAAGTTTTGAATCTGTTTGCTTGACTGCTGGCTTTGAAGCCACCTAACTGAAAAGGAAAATTGAATTCCTTAAAGAAATTACTAAGGTGACTGCTTAAAAAAAAGCCTTTTAAACAGCCCTTTCTTGTATTGAAGACCTATTTTTCAGATGTTTTGAATGTTTTACAGACATTCCCTTTGGCTGCAAAATACTAACCTGGTTCTGTATCATAACAGAATAACATGGGACAGAGCTCTAATAGGTATAAATCACTTGGTTGTGAAGTTACAGAAATTTATAATAGCTAATAGTTTCCCCTCTTGCTTCTCACCCTACAAACCCTCACTGAGCAGATCTTTCTCATGAACCAATGACAGGGGATACACAGGTGGTTACAGCATTTGTCTGTAGTCTAGAGGTCTTTCTGGTGACCTTGGGTAAAGTGTTGGACCTTATCCTTTTCCCAGTTCCCCACTGGAAAATCCAGAATAGCAAGATAAGACCACATAATGGCAATGGACAGAATAAACAAATAAGGTTTTCAGAGAGTGAAACATCAAATGCACACCCAGCAACAGAAAGTGACAGTGTTACCAGGCTCATGAGATTGCTATTTATATTAAGATAGTGCCAGAATAAGTTATACAAAAATCCATCAGAATTTTCCTGAAGAAAGACTATTTCAAGGGGTTTGAGTTTGTAATAGTAAGCTGAGGTACAAAACAAACCACCCTGCACTTTGCTGCTTTGCTACTTTCTTTCCACTTTCAGATACTTAGGACTTCTTTAACAAAACTGACTGCAGAGTGTTCAGTGAAAGTTGCATTTAAACAAGGCCAGTATAATTATAAATAGCTTAGGATAAAATGCAGTACTTGTGTAGGG
>NW_010162915.1:9201-11433 GCF_000695765.1 Mesitornis unicolor
GGGAAAGCATTTGCTACATCAGCTGTGCCTCAGTACTCTTTTTAGCAAACCTCAGTATCCAGCTAGGAGTAGAAGGGAAGAGATCCACTTGCCCTGCTTCTTGCTGGCATTTTTGCAAACATCTTTACAGAGAAGTCCATTATAAAGCCTAGATCTGTTCTCCTCCAGAGTGTTCAATCAAATATTAAACTGATCACTGCATATGAGTCTCCACTGCATTGTGCTTCACTTCTACTATTGTATGACTCCCCAGAGGGAGCACATTTCACAGGAGCCTGCCATTCCAGTTGCAATTTTCTCCTACACTGATTTCTGGTGCTTCCTGCACGAACTTAAGAAACAGAGAATGCACACTGGAAGCTGAAAGTCTTGTTTTTCCTAACTTATTATGAGGGAGGACTGTTTCTTGCTGGTTACTGAGTTCCCTGCACAGCCTCTGATGTGCTGTTGTGCTTTACAAATGTGGAGAACTGCACTTTTGCAGCAGATGTGCTGCTAGCTCTCCTCTCCCCACTAACTTCCTAAATATCTAGCATTGCTTACTAGACCATAAATATATTTTGCATAGAAATACACACTCTAGAAATCTAGGTCAGGAGTTTCAAGTTGCTTTCTTGTTTTTTACAGTCACTAGCACAACAGACAATCCTCTAGAAAACTTTACCATAGAAGCAGCTTTGCTGTAAAGAAATGAAAAACAACTTATCTGACACAAAACTACACCTGCCATTTGTTAGATCAGTATCCAAATACCTACCACTGTCCTTAAAGAGATGAACATAAGGAAAGACATGATACCATAGCAAAAGCTACTTCAAATAAACCAAATGTATGCAGCCTTGCAAAGATTTTCTCATCACCACCACCCCCCATCTCGAGTAGTGATTTCCAAACTCTCAGTGCTTTGCTCAAAGGATCACTTACAGAATCTCCTCCTTGTACCTTAAAATAGGACTTTATTCTACAGAAATTAAGGTGGTGATAAATAAAGCAGAATGAGAAGTTAAGCCTCATTTGCATATATGTAGCTCACTGCTACCACTCTCCTGCAGCACAGGCTGTACTGCCCTCCACAACAGATTGCAGAGATATGAGACAAGTAGCTGGGTATATTTAATTGTATTGGAAAAGGGCAGACTGGTAAAGAGTTTATGCAGCAGGAGACCTAGAAAAGCCCACATCCCTGCCTGAAACTGGGGATGAGAAACAATAAATCCAAAAACACGACACTGAATGGAGAGAGCATAAAACAGTTCCCGTATGAAATCACACAAACTAGAACAAGGCATTTATGCATCACATTATATCCAGCTCAGTTGCTGCCAAGTGCCTTCTTAGCACAGCCACCTATTGCAAAGCTAACGTGTGTGCAAACACTTGACATTTAATTATTTTGCTACCAATGCCTCAATATCAGTAAATGTTTCTAATGCTTGACCTGCTGCAAAATATTTATGAATTTTTTGATCTTTGATGTTTTTAATGCAATGATAAATGTCAAGGCTCCTGCTGACTTGCTCTTTCATGTTTAGAGTGATCAGGGATTACTGGGTGCCTGTAGGGAGCCCAGGCTGGTGCGAAGGCTGAGGCACAGCACACAAGACCCCTCTGCACTGCTCCTACCTTCAGGACGCAGTGACAGGGACCAGAGAGAAAGAAGCAGAGGCAAAGGTAGCAAGGGAGATCAAGTGAGGAGGATGAAAAGGTACCTAGACTCATCAAAACGGAGTTGGAAACAACCGACCTAGATGAACAGCAGAATGTTTTAACTGAGTAGGGAGACCTGGACCCACTGCCCTACCTTCCATAGACTTGTTACTTTTCCCTTCATACCGAAACACCAGCTTATTATCCACAGTAGCTGCTTTATTTTTCATAATTCTTAAGAAAAAAACGATATGCCGTGTTAACTCCATGGCAGAGTCGGGGTGCAATGGCAGCCTCAGCACCGCGGACTGAGATGCTGCGCTGCTCCCCTCTCGTCGGTGCTCAGCGCTCGGCACTGGCCGGAGGTCCCAACCCGCTCCGAGACCCTGCTCCCCGTAGCACTGTCACTCCGCGAACACACGAGTGGCACAACACAGGCAATTTTAGTCTTTGCCCGGGTGCCGCACAGAGAGTGATGCCCACTTGAGCTGGTCCATTTATTAGCATCCTCGAAACTTTTGGCTGAATAGGTTTGGTTATACATATTAAGAATAATAAGCTGGGCTCGCTTAGCGATCTCTCCCC
>NW_010162916.1:0-18334 GCF_000695765.1 Mesitornis unicolor
CACTCAGGAGCTCTTCGCCTCGGTAACTCAACTTTTCACTGTCTCTTTTGAACGTGTGACCTTCAAGTTTGTACAGCTTTTACTTTAGCCCAGAAAAGGAAAGGACTTAGTTCTTCATTTGAATATCTGCAACAAACAGTGATCCAAACTGCTGTGTCTTTATGAAGGAATGGTTTTCATTTCTTACAAACTGGTATCATAGTCAACTGTGTCACATAACAGAGCATTACCAGAAAAAAGTGCTACATTTACTTGAACCATCTAGCCAGAAAACTAAGCCTACTACACAATTTTCAGAACAATACAATTAAATTCTATGCGAAATGTGTATTGGCAAAACTGGCTACTTGCCAGTTAAGTCTAATTAATTTATTGGCAAGCAATATCGGTGTAGGGTATTAGTGACTTTGGGCAAGAAAGAAAGTGAAGTTGGTCACAGAGATAGCTGGTACCCTACATCAAGGGACTGCACTAGGTCCACTGTCCCACCACACTGAGACCCATCCAAAGTATGACACCAAACCAGGAGTACTGCCAACAATGTGTCCCACTGGTAGGGGGCAGAAATGTGTTCAGAAATAAAGAGTATGGGTCCTACTGTAGCAAATACTGAAGTTGCACAGGGACAATGACACTATATCTGGTCCATGTACTGAGTTTAGGCATGAATTCTTGATCTTGTCATCATGCAGTTTGCCTAAGTGAACCCTTTTATCCTCAATAATAATGTAAACTGGTGCATCAGTCAGCTTGGTTGTCCAAGATGTTTGCCACATCCCTTTAAGATGCACGCTTTTAAAGAAAAGGACCCCATCACAAGTTTTGAGAAGCAATGCTCTAGGACAGTAACCACCCTGCAAAACCAGGCTCCTCTGCTAGCTGCGGGATCTTCCTTAATCTTAAACATGGTCTGGGTATCCCTGGATCCTACTGACACCAAGGAAACTGAGTGTACGCAGTGCTATGAAGCATTGAGCATCAAGCAAAGTAACAGAACTATTATTATTGCCATTTTGACTGATTTCTTAATTAATTAATTAATCACAGCCATAATCAATGCACTTTAATAATGGCCACCAGGAGAAATAAAAGGAGCCATGCCTTGACAGTGCCGAACTGAATGGAGTCACGCTTTATTTACTCAAGCTTTAAAATATATATTCTTACTAGACTGGAGTGAAGTCATCAAGAACCTAACTCAATTTTTTTCACCTCTTTTTCTCCTATAGCTGCCAGTGAAAAAAATTCCTGTGAAAGACAGTGAACACTAGACCAGTCCTAATCTTTAGGTGACAGGTTCACCCAGTGTGCTCAAACATCAAGTCTTAGAGGGAGATCACAGTCATTCTACAACAATGGCTTTTCTTTATGAGCCTTCTTTTAACACCTTTTCTCATGCTGATGAAAATCCACTTGGCTTCACTTCCTAGAGCTAGTCTTCAAGTATTTAAAATCTTTTAAAAACATAAAAAGAAAAAATCTTAAGCAATATGATTGTAAACATGGAGAGGGTGGGAGGGTGGATAGCACTTCTATGTCTTTTCCTCTAATTCCATATCACAAATGTGCTTTTGATTAAAAAATTCAAGATCATCTGTTGGTCTTGGGAAGGACTGCAGCATTCTTCATTCCATTGCAGAAATGAAAAAACATCATAGGCAAAGAACGAGCTTAAATTGTGAATACTAACAGGAGGCCGATTGGGTGTATGTATTGCAAGGGGAGATGAATGTCTGAAACTGAACTTCTGAATTGTCAAGCAGAAGCCTGCTAAGTGCTTGCTGCAAGCACCAGGAACTAATCGTAAACCTTGATAACAACTGGACTAAATAGAAGTGGCATGTCCTAAATTCTCCCATTAATAAAAGGAACAGAAGGCAGATCCACTGGTTAAAAGCATGATCACACACTGTGCTTCAGCATGTGGATTTTAGAATGGGGAAAACAGAGCCTTGGTTTTCCAGAAAAAAAGAGGTCCCCAAAAAAAGCTGGGTTAATGAAAAGAAGACATGGTTTCAGAGAGAAGAAGGAGGTCAAGAAAGAAGGTGAGACGATCCTGAGTGGAGAAAAGGCTCAAGGAGTGATCCTGGAGATCAGAGAGATGTGGGGAAATGAATGCTGGGTGTGTCCAGGAACCTTTGGCAGAGACACCTGAAGACCAGTAACTGTGAGCAGTGTCAAACACAAATCAGCACAGCTTTCCACCCAACTTCCCTGAACTAGCAGCAACCTCCCTGCCAGGTGAACACAGTGCTGTGGGGAGAAGCAAGTGAGGGAGTGCACGAGAAAATCAGATGGGATAAAAGCTCTGATCTCATTTTCTTTAGTAAACCCCAGGATTCAGATAGTTTACTTCATATCGCATGGCAAAAATCTTAGCCAAAGTTTGTACCAAATGCACATGAGTCCATGCAAATATAATGATGAAGGCTCTGCAGATCTCAGTATCACATCCTTGTAGAGTGCTGAACACAACAAGGGTTTGATACTTGAGCAGCACTGCCATACTATAAAAAAGTCATGTCTCCTCAGCAGCAAGGAGACCATAATGCTCAGAGTGTTGTTCAGGAGTTAGTGTGTTGAATGCCTTGAGTTAACCAGATTTATTTTATATGAACTCATTTTATGAGCATTAGACTTCAGCTTAATCTTGTCATGTGCCTATGAGCCATATGGTCATAGTTTAAACAGTTTAGCTTATATATGGTAGTTTCTGTTTTGTTTGTCTACTTATATTTTCTGGGTCCAAGCTTCAGTTTTGAGCTGTGTGCAATCTAGGATGTCTTGGCTTCCCAGGTTTTTCGCTCTTTCCCTCTTTTATACAGTTTCTTACTCTTTTACTCCACGATTGAAATCAAGTGGCTCCAGTGTCTTATGATAACATGAAATAAGATTAGCAATGCTTACAGCTTTGTAGAAATGCATCATTGACATTCAAGTATCATGACATATTGAAAAGCTTGATGGAAATTATCAGATCTATCAACTCTCAGTTCAACAGCACAACATGAAACTGTTCTCCAGTGTGATATTGGAGTCTATGTACAAAACTGATGGAAGAAGTCTAGACTTGTAGAGTCTGTTCATATAAATACAACTCAGTACAAGTTGAGCTCTAGTACATAATGATTAAAATTGAGTTTCAGTCAGTTGCTGGCACATGCTCCAGGATTTTAAAAAGTACAAATGCAATAGTCCAAATTATATACCTACTGACAGCTGACTTCTTTGAATTATTCAAAAGCAAAAGCTTCTGAGAATCAATGCATCAAGTCAAAGGCAGCTTAAACATAGAGTGCTGAAATTGTGAGGTTTAAAATGTATGTAACCTTGAAGTGTATTGCCCCTGTACCATACCAACAATGCTTGATACAAAAAAGTGTAAGTTGAAAAGTGCCAAAGTTGAGGGTGTCTGGTAACTTCCAGTGCATAAAATGCCAGTCTGAAGGTGGGCAGGATGGTGAGTGGGAGCTGTATACAGTTATTCCTCAATATTTGCCTGACTTTTCCAGTGGTTACCTTTATTTCTGTTTTTAAGAAATCCTTTTCAGTATTTTTATTTCTCCTACTACATTCACAGACGGTCAGTTTTATCCTTCAAGTTTTGGCTCAAGAGTTCTGTTTTATAGTAAGTCTTAACCTTCTAAGACAAAAAGCATACGTCCAGTTAATAGGCATCTATGCAGCCGAATCTCTGCGACAGAATGTAGCACCTTGGCTTCCAGTCATACAGTGTGAGGACTGCTACAAGAAAGATTGTATGTCAGAACCACAGAATGTTTATTGTTACAATTTCATATTAAAAAAAAAAGCATTGCCCTATAATTATAGTAACACTGTTTTGAGTATGAAGATACGTGGCATTTGGGAGGAGTTTTATTTTCTTTTGGTTACTGTTTTGTCTTCACATTCAAAGCTTCTGCAGTATTTCATGTGAAATTAATTCATGACATTTTAACTGGACTGTGCTGTTACGAAAACATAACCACATTCACAACATACATTTACAAATGACATGAGAAGTGGGAACCTGCAGTGATAAAATTTGAAGTTTTAACCCTCTGGGGCAGAAAACAATATGCAAAGGAGCAACAGTGGCTGTTGAAGGCTTCATGAATGAAGATGGATATGACTATATAGAGTTGTATGGTTTGGAATCACCACCTTAAGAGTTGTGTAATTTAAGGAGACCACCTTAAGATGACATAGGGATAAAGAAAGAGAAAGTACAATGATGTGGCAAGAGAATGACCCAGAAGTAAAACAACCGGAAGTGGAAGTAAAACACCCTGAACCGGATGTGGGCGGTGACACATAAGATAGTAACCAATCATGTATTAGTTTAGACAATATGGACACATATATGTAACCAATAGAAATGCTTATGTAGTGTGATTAAGGGATTTTGGACTATAAAAGCACAGCTTCTAATAAAATAAAACTCTTCGATTTATAACTCTTATAGAGTCGTCTCAGAGTCCTGTAGTCGTCTTGCAAGTGGCAACAACATTTGACTGCCATATAGTGGGGATTTACTTGAAGATTTCTTTCTTCCTATTCTTAAAACATTGTTACTGCCATAGTCATCAGGTAAACACATTAATTGATGGGTATATTGTCATTGATCTTAAAATACTTAAAATGCCTAACATGATAAATGACTATGAATAAAAGCAGAAGATAACTTCCTTAGGTTTGGAAAGCACCGTCCCTAACTCTTTTCTCTTGATCACACAAATGGAATTGGAGATCCATAACCCTATGTCTCTGTTGTGCTCTCACAGTCCTACAAATCACCTGCTGCCTGTAACTGCAACAGGTGAAAAAGAAGTTGTACTAGGAGGATGCGGCAGTGGTCTAAGGGCCAGGCCTCTTGCACTAGCCAAGGATTTTACCTGTAGGCAGCAGCTCCTAAAAGGCCAGCTCTCTCCTAGGTGACATCCTGTCTGGAGTGACAGGTACTGCTGCAATCCCAGTTCAGCAGCAACTATGAAGCTGCCAACAGGTGTCCTGAGCCAAGGTTCCCTTACATCTATTGTTGTTTAACAGGAACAAAAATTATTACAAAGGATTTGCCAACATGACAAAATGTTACAATATTCTAACAGAGTAATACCTATAGGCATTTTAGCAAGGGAAGCAAGGGAATCATTCTGCAGAAAAGTTGACCTCAGTACATCACTTACATTTTTCTTTTTTGTGGTTGTTTTACTTATTAAAAAGAAATAGAAACATAAAAAGACTAGGTTACTCTAGAAAATAAGAATAGATGTACCACAGGGAAGACCTGCCCAAATATAATGTTTCATCTTTCTCCTTTCTTCCTTTGTTTTAGAACCTCTACCTCTCACAAGTTATTTTCCTCATTCTCAAGAGACAAGATCATGTTTGAGAAAATATCCAAACTCTCCCAAAGTTTGGGAATACCCAAATACAGACTTTATTAGGAGTCTCTCTCCATTCATGATGACTCTATACTAAGTATTATTTTAATAAAACCTGTTAGGGCTGCCAAGCCCAGCAGCCCAAGGCTGCTGCAGCTCCTTACTCCCAGGTCCAGCCAGCAAGTAGCATGAGCATGTGTTCCCAGTGGGTACATGCTGTCGTGGTTTAGGGCTGGGCCAGCCACTAAATCCTGGACAGATGCTCTCTATTAACCCCTCTCCCCTCCCCAGAAGGGAAGAGAAAAGAGAATAAGGGAGAGAGACTTTATGGGTTGGAAAATAAACTAACAGATTTAATGAAACAATAATGTTAATACTACAGGATAATATTGTAAATAGGAAAATAATGAAATATATACAAATATGTACAAATATATCTATAAAACCAATATAAAATCCTCCCCCCACCCTCCCCCCAATGACAAATATGCCACCACAGGCTCTGCAGAGCCGGGCACTGGAAAAGTCCCAGACCAAGCTCAGCAGCAGGTGGGAGCAGGATGCAGGACACACAAATCAGGATTAGTGGCAGACAAACTAGCAGTGTTCTGCTCAGGCCTTGGCCTCTGCAGGATCGAGATGGATGGAAGGGTCTGAGATGGAAGAAAGGTGAAAAGGGAACGAGACCCTCGTGATCTCTCCACTTTTTACCGAGTATGACGTATGTGGGATGGAATACCTAGTTGGTCAGTTTTGGGTCCACTTTGCCCCCTGTAAGTGCAGACACAGCACCCATGATGAGACAACTGACCTTGAGCATATCTTCTAGCAGCGCTGTTTGGGAAAAACATGCTGCCAGTTTTCAGCAAGTTCAGTCACTTAAAAGAGACTGAGCTGAAAAGTAAAATCACTAAATAGAAAATTAGTTCTATTTAGCTCAAACCAGGACACATACACACACACATACATAGAGCACATTTATATGTATACACCCAACAAGCCATACAGAACATTACAGAAATAGTCAGCACTCAGATTCAAACAGCACCAATGGCCTCTCTGGCTTATCAGGATGAAGGTCCATTAATGCAAAATATATCCATATGAATACAATATGGATCCCTCCAATAGTGGGTCTTACACACTTAGTCTATCTAGTACCTGGTTGTTGGATCACAGGTGTCTCCAGTTGTCAACCTATGTGTGTGCAAACCTCACTCTGGCTGCTGGTACAGACCCCTCACTTCACAGACACACACATACACAGATTCAGTTGCAGACACAGCATCAGGACATGGTATCTGGCCACACATATGGGTCCTTTAGGCCATGCTCGGACTGTGAGATCTCCCTACTAGTTGGCTTGGAGCCTCTGGTCCCTCCAGTAGTCAAATTTCAGCCCCTCTGGTCTCTCTAGTACCTGGCTCAGACTTATGGCTTCTTCAACACCTGACTTCTAAGCCATTTATCCATCTCACTAGCTAGTCTGGCTTGATATTCTCAAGTGGCCACACACCAACAGTTTCACCCACACATACTTCATGTGCTGGCACTTTATGGCCTGTGCTCCTACTTATTTTTGGAGTAGACCTACACACACACACATGCGTGCACTATAAAAAGTCCCTCACTCAGGAAAATAGTTAGAAGTGGAGTCTGATAGGAAGAAAAGTCTGCCCTGACCAGGAGCCAGACACAGCCAGACAACATACTAACCAGCAATCTTTTTACATGGAATCAACCTTTCACCCCTCTATTTTTCTAGATTTTTTCCTCCCCAAATCACCTAGATCTATCATTTTCCCCACTTTTGGGTCCTCTCCAAAACATCTCATAAAAATCTTGTGCAGTCCCAAAATACTTTTCCTAGCTTCCCATAAGACGTTTTTTATCCTCATAGGCAGTAAACTCCTGCTGGCCAGAATGTGCTCCAGAGACATTTTCCACTGAGTCATTGTGATGGTTATCAACCCTAGACCACGGGACTGGTCACCTTCCCATGACAGCCCAGGAAAGGGTTAGAGAAGGGTATTATTCAGGTTTCCCATTGCCATTGTTCCTCTGTACTCCTATGTGTGTATGGAGACGAACTTTTTAACATTACCCAAAGAAACGTATTAATGCCATGTCATCAGAACACATAAGGTGGGATAAGCAACAAGAGAGAGAATAAATGCAGTAGACTGAGACAGAAAAGATGTTCAATACTGCCAGCTGTGTGATGAGTCTGTATTGATCCTACAGAAAGTACATCCATTATCCAGGATGCAGTTGGCTCCATGCTGATAACTCATTGAGGAGAACGCAGTGATATACAAGAATCAATGCATGCCCCTTTTCTTTTTTCCTACATGGTAGCACAACAGTGCTACCCTCTCACACCTACTCAGCTCTCCTTCAGCCACCTGCCTTCTATTCCTAGGAATGATCTTCTCTTTTTCCTCATACACAATCCTCATCTTTTTACTTTTTACTTTTCCCACATCCTTCTAAGATATATGCTTCACTTTGGCCTGCTCTGAGAGCTAAGAACTATACATTACCACACCCTCCCTCAGTCCAGCTGCCCCTGTCTGATCACTAGTAGGCTTTTTTATTTTTTCCATTTTTACTGCAGAATCATGTACAAACTTGAACAATCTTACACGATATTTGGCTCCATACCTAACAGTTATCAGCTTGCTCCTATCAGCCTTTACCTTAGGAAAAGACAACAATATAAACATTTATGTCAACAGTGATTGCTTGTAGGTTTGCAGAACTGGTACATATGAAGCAGTCTTGACAAAGCAACTCAAACTAAAGAAAAAGGTAAGAATTTTAAGATGTCTCGGGAAAGAATAGAAGGATAGAAGGATGACAATGGAATCCAGAATTTTGCTAGAAGTCAGTGATGTAACTTTTTGAATAGGTCATTATGCACTGGTCACAGTGACCCTTCCTGCTGGTCACAGTAACCCTTCCTACTGATGAGACCATGTGCACATCACTCACATTCACCAAATTTCATATATTATGTCACATAGAAAGAATCTAATATTTCCTGATTCAAATGAGCAGAGAATTTATTTTATCTGGTACATATAGTCATATTATAGGTGCCTGAGTGTTCATCTGACTGGCATGATGCAAAGTCTTATCTCATAGCTACCAACAGTTCTGTATAATTCAAACAGATAAGTAGATATAAAGTCACATCCAGACAGTGACAGAAGTGTTTTGGTTGTGAGATGGGCACACATTTGTCATGAAGACTGTGATGGTAGCCTTCAAGAAACAGACACTAGATAATATCCCAACAAGGTGTTATTCTTTTCTGGAATGGCAACCCTCAGAACTCCTTGAGATGCTGTATTTTTAAAGCTCTTTCTCCATATTTGTCCTCTTTCTCAAATCAAAATTTGCTTTCTAACTAGGTTTAAAGCAAACAAATGTTGATCAAGGCACAAGTTTAAAATTTCCTAAACCAGGTCTTTTTTCCATTGTCAGATTCAATTCTATTTTAAATCAGTCTCTCTCTTAAGTTTCTTTCTCTTAAAAGAACTTGACTTCTTGTAAACAATATGTTTGGAGGGGCACAAAGCTGACATTTTGTTCCCAGAACAGGCAGACATTTAGACAGGCATATCGCTTTTGGGCCTGAGAAAATGATTCCCCCTCCGCATTAATTCTTTCATTAGTTTTCCTTCTGTGACTGCCAACAACATTGCCAATTAGTGCTAATCATGGTATGGACACCTGTCCACAAGAAAGAAGGCTGAGAACAATTACACACTCGTTTTACAAAGCTAATGGAGCAGCTGTCAAACGGTAATGACTTTCAGTCGCTGCTGGCTTTGGCTGTATTGCAACAGGTGGCCAAAAGGTGAAATACCATTTATGCCATTATCTGATTTCTTAGTTATTCTAGCCTGGGTTTTCATTCTTGTCTTTACATTTCATGGCACTTAAGCTTGCAATGAGGATTGACAGCTATAATATCTATGAATGTATGTTGCATACTCTTCTACTGAGTGTAAGGACTTTGCAAATACAAAGAAATTTATATTTCCCAACATTTCAAGAAGATGAAATGGTAGAGACTTAAGCACAGGGAGCTTTAAAATGGAAACTGGAAGTTATAAACTGGAAGTCTATTTGAGTTTCACAGGAGCTGATTTTTAATAATTTCTACAGCTATGTAGCACCTGATATGCTCCTAGAATCCTTTTTATAGACGTGCTCCAGTGAGCTCAGGTGGTGCTGCTTGTGCCAAAACCTCTGGAAATCAGGAATCATAATTACCTCAAATGTGGGATGTGAAAATTCAGACTGTCCAAGTGGTGGCCAAATGTGAAAATACTAGTTTAAGCAATTTTCCTGTCACTGCAGAAGAGCTTTTTGGCAGAAACTGAAAATCCAGTTCTCCATGACAGTACATCACCAATTTCACATCAGGAGTGACCGGTCTCTTTTTGCAGTCCCTTGCCTCAATTGCTATATTTCTTTTGACTTTGACAAGTCCTACAGACAACCACTTCCTTAACATCCCTGTCCTCATCGCCAGGACAGGCCTATGTTATATATTGTATGAGCAGAGATCCTGAGGAGAGATACGGGAACAGTAAGAGAAATTAAGCTTGTGAAGAAAGACGTATTGTGGCCTATAGCAACTACTCACTGTTAATCTTTGCTAAGTTAATGTTCTTTGCACAGAGGCTATGTGTGTCATTTCCCATACTTCTAGAAAAGTGACATGCAAACCCTTCTCTGCAGAAATCTGCTGACAGCCACACAGTGATCATCAGCAGAGTCAAAGCTATAAGCTCCACTACAAAGATCTCTGGAAATCTAGGTAATGGGGTATTTCTACTGTGAATTATCTTCATGGATTGGGATCTGCACCAAAGAGGAGTGAAAAAGACCTTTTGCCAGGGTTTCATTCTAGATTCTGAGGTCAGCTACTCCAAGCCTGGCTGCTACACTCTACCAGACTGGATGCTTTTCAGCTCCATCTTTTCCAGCCTGACCATATCTCATGCCTGCCTCCCATAGCACAGGCTCTGTCAGGCAGTGCCCACTCTTCAGCATCCTCTGCCAGTTCTGTGCTCTCTCCAAGGCTCACCCCAGTCACTTCCTCCAAGGCACAAAAAGACTCTTCCTTACAGTCAAGACAGCACTAGCAGTTTACTGCTCTGAGCAGTCATCTTTTCGGCAGACAAATGATAGTTACCGTCACGTCGTGTCCTGTCGCGTCAAGTCACGTCCTGCCAGAGGTGCCATGCGGAGTACGGTGGTTCGGCCCTCCCGGTGACGCTGGCCGTGGTGCTGGATCCTGCCCTCGCGCCCGCGGCGCTGCCCGTGGTGCTGAATCCTGCCCTGCCGCCTGGGGCGCTGACTGACGTGCTGAAGCCACCGTCCTCCCTGCCGCCTTGCTTGGCGCTCTAGATGCCGGCACCCTCTGGTCTAAAGGTTGCAGTTGAGATAGCATGAGGACATACCCCTGCAGAAAGACCGTATCTGAATAAGTTACCTGCCCAAATCTCTTTCCAAATCTATCAGCCAAGAAGCTGTATGATATGTTTTTACTCCAGCAGGAGAATAAGAACATTTAAGATGAAATTTACTTCAGAAATGCCTCATCCACATCCTTTCTCTCTAAGACTTGATGGACTTCCAAAAGCCTCATTAAGTTTCACTTAATAATCACTTCATAATCCAAGTAACCCATCTGTCAGTTAGATTTGGCTTGGGTTTTCAGCCATGTTTATCTCAATGAGTCTGGTGATTTCAGTCCTATTTGTTAGACTTAGGCTGTTTGACTTCTTGACAACAGAAGTCAAACTACATTACAACACTTTACTCGTAGGCAGGATGATAACCTGTACAGAAGTATTCCATGGCAGAAAAAAAGGTGGGAGAGGTGGCAGGAGGAATGAGTTAGATCTGATGCTTAGCTAATCCACAGGTAGCTCACAGATCATTAATCACTGAGTAAGTCCATACAAAGCAAATACGGTGAGAAGATAAATATTTAAACATTGATATTAATGTTATCAGTTCTCACAAGTATAGGACAGATTATTCCAGCCACTGTTATTTATTAGTATGGAGTATGGTAACTTTACGTCATAGTCTGCTGGTTATTAAGATTTACTGGCACTAGCAGTACTTCAAAATTATTCTTAGAAATTTGGTTTCACTTCACTGTAGATGTACAACCTGGTTACCTACTTCAAAAACCACAGGTGAAGTTAGCATCATTATTCCCTCTAGAAAAGAATAGCAGAGAAATTGAGTTATTCTGGCATTTGAAAATGGAAAGCAGATTCTTACACCTCCAACGCCTTACAGGATTGATGACTTTCAGAAACCACTGGACAAATGCATAAATCAGAAAGCAATTTGCACAGAATACTACAAAAATTAATTGATGTCCTTAGATTCCACTACAGCCAAAGTACTTGGGCATTTGAGCAGGCCTGCTAACCTCAGCAATACTGCTCAGACACTGGATACTACACCCAAACCCAAGTACCTTGTTTAGTCAGGATCTTAGAGAGGTTTAACTGACAGAAATATAAATTCCATGATAACCAATGCCCTGCTTGTATTTTCAGCAAAGAGATTTCAAAATCCAGATGATATCTAAACTATCCTAGAGGCAGCTATGCAGGCATTGTTAGGGTAGAAAAGTTTTCCTTCCTCTATCAACTTAGTAAAAAATGGAGGAATTCAGTTTCCAGGACTTCTAGTCTAATTCTGTAATCAAGTTCTAAATTCCCTTTTAAAAGTGTGTTGGAAACAACAATTTTTAACAACAGTTACTTTTACCATACAAAAATTGCAATGTGCAAGCATGTTCTTCAAGGTATATATCCCAATTTGGCAAAACAATAGTGACTGTATTCCTTTAAAATTTAATCAATTCAACCAACTTATCCAATGAATTGGGGAAAAAAGGAAAATTGCATGACAATTGAGATTATATCAAGTCTAAAGCTTTCCAAAATATGACTGTTGGCTGAAGACCAAAGGAAAAAGTTCTGAAAAGCAGTCTGATTTGTTTTAAAAGCTGAGTTATTGCCTCTTCTCTAAATCCTGTTTTGAAACAAAATATTATCAAGCAGAAATGGTAATTTCACAGTTGGCAAGACTTGGCATTCAGCAGCAGTTCAGAACCTGACTCATCACACATCCTTAGGCAGCATAAGCTCATATTCTTACATCCAGCAACTTCTCCTTTCCCTTGGTTGGGTGTGAACATTAAGGATCTCAATTTTCCACTGTACTCCAGAGCTGCTTATCAGTAGCTTGAATTTTGCAACAGAAAGTTTCAACACTGAGACTAGGTGCACTCAATGACTCAATAACAACTGGAAAACGGACCAGAGACAAGTGACGGTGACTTTTATAGTTGGTTGCTCAAACACTTCATCCCTTTCACATACAGTGGTGTTTAATATTTAAGAAGCAGGCCACTTGTTTGTAGTATAGAAAAAATCACTGGCACCTGTTCAGGTTACACACTTATTTGCAGTGCACAGTTATACTCCAGTAGGAATCATCCAAGGAGTCAGCCAACACAGACATATGTCTTAAAAAAAAAAAAAAGAAGCTGAGATCTTTTGTCATCACATTTTTTTGTGCCGAATTATTTTGTTTGTTCTTTTGAGAGAGATTTTTCTCAGATATTGTGTATTTTCATGTACAAATATAGCTACCTCTGGAATTGCAACAGGAATAGCCCTCTTCTAGGAAGGATGAGTTAATTTGATCTCTTTTAGGTTAGCTTTTAGAACTGAGGCATAAAAGTGTGCATTTCTCACAAATTACAATCAAAGATAGTTGAGGGAAAGCTCAGATGAAGACCTCAGTGTTACAAGGTGAGGTAGAGCCAGTTAGACAAATTCCATTCAGAGATCCTTCAGATTGGAGATACCTCATTTACAAGCAGATCTCAATCTGCAAAATGTAAAACAAACTACAAAAAAACAATAAACCCATTTTAGATCACAAGGACACTACTGAAACTTCACTTGTTGGTAGCAACTCCATTGTCTGCACAACCAGAGCATAAATGTGACCATGCAAGGAAAGGCAGAAGCAATAGGACAGCTTCTGTGCTGCTTTTCTGCACAGCATTGAGTGCCTGGCAGAAATCAGCTCCTCCAAGTTGAAGCTATTCAACAAGGCTCATCATTCACATTACTTTAAGGGCAAAATTCCCTTTGTCAATAAAGGTCACAAGATCTGATCATTCTGAGTCTGCACAGTTTGGAAAAATTAGCTTGCTCAGTGCATAACCAAGGAATATTTTAATCATTAGCAGCCAGGCTGAGAAATTCTTTCTATTTTCTCCTGGTGATGTACTAAACTCTTTAGAGTTAAAAACCTGTGAACCTAAAATTTATGCTATGAGCTAGAAGGACTGCTGTGAGCTTCCAGTTTGTACCAAAACTCAGCAGCTGAGCAGAGATCAGTATAGCATTAACCATTAGGACCATCAGTATAGCATTAACAAAGTAAACCAGACCAAAATGGAAGCAAAAAAACCTATCCAGATCTGCAAGTTTGCCTGCAGAGGGCCCTGAAACGATAGTACACTGAAGCAAAGGATGCCTTTCTTCTTAAAATTACTGCAAACTGGCCTTATTCAGAATATGAGAAACACTGCAGAAAAAGTAAAAAGATGGCACTCCACAAAATAATAACACATAGTACAGAAAATTAGGACAAAAAAGTTACAATCACATTCTAATCACATTTTCCTCTTTGATACAACAAATAACTTCCATTTTCAACAATGACAGTTACTCACATACAACAAATGGAAAATAGACCTCAGTCTGCTCAGAAATCAGTGTGAATGGAAAACACAGATTACAGACAACAGTAAAATATATTTCTTCTGATAGCTCACTTTTCTTCTGCTGTTCTGGCTCAGGATATATGTCTTTGTATCTCTTCCTCTTTCCTTTTTCCTTCAGGGAAAAGTACATTTTCCAATTTTTCTATATTGAAATTCAAATTCAAAATATATACATTCTGACCTTTCAAAGTTTTTGGACAGAAAAGTGGAAAATCTCAACAATGGAACATTAAAAAAGCATAAGAAATAATGGGATTCAGTATCAGAATACTTCAGCTTACTGTCTATACTTCCAGAATGCAAACACCTAAAATGAAAGAAAAGTATGCCTTGATAATATGTAGTACCTATTTCAACAAAACTGATGGTTTCCATCAAATACTTCAATTTCTTTTTAAAATTCTAGCTGTAGAGTCACAGTGTTACCATGCATACAGTTTACAAATAATATTGAGACTTAAAGGAGCACAGCTGAATTAAAAATCCTAGGATCAAAGATCAGCAGATTATGCCTTGGATCTTCCCTGTCTCAGAGAGAAGCCTGCAGTCAGAAACATGTTAGCTTTCTCCCTAGAGAGATGTCAAAGTCTGGAAAGAGCTATTCAGGAACAAAGGCAGTTCTCTGTTGCAGACAAGTGTGTAAGGCAAGCTCTCCTGTGTGCTTGCTCAAGTTCTTACACTGTTTTTCTCAACCTTGAGCATGGCTGCCCACAGAAGTTTCTTCAAGGTATAGCCTTCTATGCCCTGTCTTGGAAACACCCAGTTCCCCAGCTCTGATGAGGATGCAGCCTCATCACTGCACAGTAAATACCAGATTAAGAGCAGCACCAGATGTGCCACAGCCCAGCTATCAGAGCTAAGACTTCTTTCTTATCTAAAAGGACATAATTTTTGTAATGTTAATACACTTCTCTCTTTAATTTTAACTTCTTCCTTAGTCCCAAACCTGTTTCATGTTTGCATGTGGCCAGTCGTACATCCTGAGTCTAAAGCAAATGTGTTGCAAAGTCCATGGTGTCAACACACCACAAGATATCAAGACTTGACTAAAGAATAAAATGTCTTTCCATCTAAACTAAAAAAAAGATCCTTAGGAAATATTCCAATTAGCTTTAGACTTTAGAAATTTTCTCAGAAGCAACTTGAAATGTTAAGCTCAAACTCAATATTACAGTGTGTAATTTTTAATGATTTATAATTTAAAGGTCCTCACAATCTCACAAGGTCTAACCTTATTCTGTTTTTCATTAAGTCATTCAGACATTTCGTGCCTTGCATGGTTTTAGACTAGACTGAACTGTCAAATCTTTTCTGTTCACACTTTCCACTCTGCTTTATTCAAAGAAATGCTTAATCGTGTTATGACATGCCTGTGACCATTAACGTGATGAGGAAAAAAGGAGAAAGAATTCATCTGCTAACAGGAGAGACTAACACAGAAGAATAACTGAAAATTCAGTAAAGAAAAATGTAACAGAACAAATAAGATTGAAGAGAAAGGGTTTTTTTGAAAGTTAGATGTGAAGAACAATTTCTTTTTCTGAAATTTTCCTGTTTCAACACTTCATTACTTGTCCCTTGTGGCTGTCCCTACAATTGCTTAGAGACGATACTTTGTTATGGATAACTTGTCTGTTGGTTCAGTGAGTCATAATTTTACTCCAGTCATGAACATTTAATATAACCAATTAAACTATTCCAAAAGTGTATTGACATGGATATAACAAAAATTATTCGCCAGTTATACTTTTGCCATGAACTTTAAAAGAGCTAAGAGGACTTTTAAAATGTTTGTTATTGTCTTTAAAAAGATGCTATTAGTGAGTGCCTATATCATACAGTAATTGTGATCCTTATTCAGTCTTCTAAGTTGAAGTTTTAAATACAGATCCATACCAAGATTCACAATCTTTGTCAACAAAGTCTTTTGATTACAGAGTTTGGTGGAGTAGCAAATAATGAGGAAGATACTTATCCTTAGGATCCTTTGAGGGATTTCAATTGCATGGCAAAGTGGCTCCAATGCATTGAAAAAAATACCTTGAAATATGACAAAGTGTGGAATGCAGATCCCACCTATTGGATAGGAACACAGAATCCAGGGATTGTACATGGGAGTTGTCAGACTCAATGTGAAGGCTTGCTTGAATCTTTGACATTGAAAAAGTGGAGATATAACCCAGTAGAGAAGGAATTTTGCTGCTGTACAGGGGGCTGGACAGTTGGGAATACAAGGTCTGTTTCAGTTGTCCACAATGATGTAGAGCATGTTCACATGAAGACAGTAAAAAGAATCAAAGCTTGAGAGTCAAGGTGGTATTATCAGACTTATGGCCTCAAAGCATATCTTATGAATGACAAAAGAGAGAGGAGGTAGGCCTGAAGGGGCAAATAAAGAATAGACCTTGTAGAGGGCAACTTTTTAGCCTTGCCAACAAAGAAACTGTTGACTAGAGACAAAGTCAGACAAATTCTACTCTGAAGTAAGATCTGATTGGCTGGCACCAATAGATAATTAACTACCAGAACAGTTTATCTTTAAAATGAGATGTGCTGATTTTCAATTTAACATACTGAAACAGGGGGTGTACTTAATATCCACGGTGGTGCTTTCTAGACTTGGCAATCATCTTTATTCCCATACTTCAATGGGACAAGCAGAACTATAATAAACTTGTTGGGAAACACACATAAACAGCATTGTTGGACATTTTTAAGAGAATTTTCCAAGCAAAGTGCATAAGTGGGCACCCAGATAGGGAGAAGCAGAGAGATTCAGCACTGTGGTCTGAGCTTGATATCTCTCAGCAAGTGTTAAAAGCTTCAACAAAAATTTTCAAATCACAGCCTGCAAGATGATGTATTAGAGGACCATAGTACAGGACACAGCAACAAGAGATTAGAAGGTCCCCAGAGGAAATGTCCAAGAGTATGATAAGTATCACACCTGTTTTGTCCTCAGCATCTTCAGAACATTAAACCAATTGTTTCTAATTGAATCTTGTGCCTCACCTGGACAGAACAGTATTCTCAGATTTTATCCTTGTCTTTCACACCTACACAGGGATATTGAGGATTAATGACCCTTGACAAACATTTCTGCACCAAGTCACCTCAGATGTAACACTCTGATGCCACTCAGAATTTCAGTGAAGTCATGAAAATGAAATCCAGACTGAAATAGTGTTGCTGGAGTTACAATACAGATTAATTTGGGCCATTTTTACATCGTTATACATGACATAAACAAGAAGAGTCCCAGGAACATGATCCAGGTTGAACTATTACTGTAAGCTCTTTGGAACAAGGATTTTCTTTTGCTAAAATTACATCCTGTAACCTGATAGTTTATAATTGCTTTATGGCTGCCAATCAGAAGACGAATAATAACACTGAGCCTCCCTTGCCATTGACCAACGTGAACTATTGATATAGTCAGCTCTTCACTAAAAGTAAGATTACAGAACTCTTTAAGCAAGGTTCCATAACCTATGGGCTTAAAACCTGAGTGTTGCCCAATAAATCACTTTTAAGTGTTCTCAGCTATCACACTTTTATCACTACCTTGGATTAGCCTGGAGATAGTCCCAGGAGATGACTGGCAGGGAGAGATTCATATGCAACTCTAGCAAAAAGTAAGCAGGTTTCTAATCTTCTGAGCAAGGTTCAGGCAAAGATCCTCCAGTTGGGATTCATCTCAGGGAGCCTGAGATGATAGCTGCATCACAGATGTCCATCTCTGATGTAGTTGCCCTTTCTCTGCAGTCCTTCCAGGACAAGATTCATCTGATCACATGAAATAGCTGCTTGAGTCACACCACAAAAGTGCTTACTTTTCATTTCAGCCTGCAAAGAGAGCTGATGGGTAAACAACATGTATGTGTAGCGTAAAAGGCTCTATTTGACTAGATGAATCCTGCAGCTCGTGAGCAGTTTATTCTTTTAGATTTGTGCTCAAACATGGCCCCAGGGCCAGGGAAGTGCAAAAGTCATGAACCCAAAAGGACACAGGGAAGGCAAAGTAATTCTGAAGCAGTCCTATAATAAATAATTACCCCAGCTATACCTGCTTCTGTTTAAGAGTAATATTTTCCTGCTG
>NW_010162916.1:18348-29239 GCF_000695765.1 Mesitornis unicolor
AGAAAATGTGACAAATTCTACCCTGGTTCCTCTTTTCTAGCAAATTTGGCTTGCACTTAGGTACATCTGTTTCTACATTAAGGAATAATAATGATTTTTTCTTTTTAAACCAGGCTTATGCAAACAAATGTCCACAGTCATATGTAGCACGGGCCCAAGAAGCCAAGTATTTAGCACCCTCACCCTGTGACCTTCAGTGAAAATGAAAATGCTCATCACCTTGCAATAGATGCCAATCACCTCAGCAATACCCACACAGCTTTAATTGCATTGTTGCATTAAACCCAGAGTAGAGTTTAGTGAAAAATGAAATTTTGTTAAGGAATATTTAAGCTGCAAGTGGGGGTTTATTTTTAAAAACAACAAAAAAATAGGTGATCCAAGGATACAAAGGTATAAGGCACAATGCCCATGTCTTAGCAAAGGGAACAGGAACAGATGATACTAAATATGTTATATAGGCTGTTAGTTAGAGGAGCGTGCCAACAGCACAATGTGTTACTACATAGGAAGCCTGAGTTCAGAAGCAACAAGAGCTTGTTGAAACTGTTCAGCTGAAACAGTGTTCCACAGAAAATAGCTTTTTGACAAAACAGACCTTTTTGGGGGAAAAAAAAACAACCCAACAACAACAAGAAGGAAAAGAAACCCCAACCAAACCCCTTTTATTTTAAATTTAAAATACATCAAGAATGAAATACTGTTCTCTAAACAGAAAACAAACAGGTTTTGGTGAGCTGCCAAAAATCAAAGGGATGAGGAAGTGTTGTGTTTATTTGCTTCCTGGCTTCAAGACTTTTCTTTCCAGTGATGCTACAGAAATCCAAAATGTTATCATTTTTCAGCTTTTTATTTTTGGCAAGTTTCTGCCCTAGCAATTTGCTTTCATCACAACATTTCAGCAGGCAGAGGTTAACTTTCAAATAGCTCTAGCAACACTCATATGGCTTCCTCCTTTCTCATGTTACTGGATACCACAGTAGTATATAAAACTTCAACCAGTAACAGCAACAAAGGAAACATGCTGTATGTTGTTTTTCTTCAAAGAACTTGCAATCATGAACAATTCCACAGGGAATGACAAACAAAGCAGTCTCTAATTAACTACATTTGAAATATACCCTGTTCTCAGGAGCTGTGCTCAGCATAAAAAGACCAAAAAAAAGCCCAAAACCAGCATCTTCATGTTACTTTCTGAGCCAGCCTAAAGAAATGGTGCACCTCCTGACTGTGTATACACATCTTCTAGATTTTATACCGCATACTGCTTTTCCTAATTCCTCCAGAGGAGCAGCAGCTTGCAGCACCTTTATGAAGGCTGGTAAAGACAAATTTAGCTGCCTGAGCCCACTTCCTGAGCTGGTTGGACCTGAGCCACCTCTGATGAGGAACAGGCAACTGCGGTAGCACAGGCGATGTGTTCATCCAAGACACATAAGCTCAGCCATAGCATTGTGCCCACGTGGCTTTTGCAGGAAGGCTGGCCAGAGTACAGTCCTCTCAGCTCAAATCTGTGAAGAAATCCCCAAAAGCAAGGGGGGTGGTTGGCTGAACATAACTCTACCCCACCGCACCCCTATCCATGGGTCTCCAGATCCCAAGGTGGATTTGTAGGAGGGGTCTGCTGTTTATTGCCCGTTTCTTTACTTGTGGTGCTCAGCCCACTCCCCAGTGTGTCCAAGAAAGCCTATTGCTTGCGAAGAGATAATTGAGCACTGTTTGTAAAAATATAAGAAGTGTGTTTGCTAACTAGAGATAACTAGTTATAACAATGGAGACCATATCTGTGCATCAGTGGAATATATAGTATGCTCAATTGTAAGGTTCAACATCTAAGGTATTTGGGTGGGAGAGCATGCATGCATGCACGTGTATGTGGCTTTTCTTGTTTTTCTTTTATTTGAAACCTGTTGTGTAAGTATTTTTAATTGTATGGTAGTGATTATTCTGCCTGCTGTGGAAGCTGCAAAGATATATTCAGATGAAGAGGCAGCATTTTCTTAAAACAAATGCAATGACAATCCTGATTTCACAATACTTTCAATGCAAAAAAATGGTAAACACTTAATGGCCTAAATGTGAGCGACAGAAAATTAATATATAAAACTAGAGACAGTGTATCTAGTTAATACTTAAACTGAATCAGCAAAAATAAGATACAAGAAAAGCATTTTGACTTTCTACATTCTGAGAATTGTCACAGTACACCTGTTAGAAGATACTGCACTATTTTTTTTCCAATGAACAGCAGTGTTCATTGTTTCAGGAATAAAAAAAACGCAGAGTCAATAAAAAAATACTATTTTTTTATTAGCTCTGTTTTTTTGTGAAACCAAGAAAAAGAACTTTTTCTATTGAAGAAGTTGTAAAATGATTTGCAAGCATTTCACCAAAGTCTATTTAGGAAAAAAAATTAAAAGATCAATCTGTTTGCAGGCTCTAACTAGGTTACTGTTTCCAGGGGCAGCATTTTCAAGACTAAAATAAAAAATGCCATTTCAACCCCCAGCCATGACAGAGATATGATCCCATTATTGTAGCTTGCCTGCCCCACTCAGGGCTCTAAATCACCGGTGTGTGGATTTCCTGCAGAATGCTAAATGGTAAGGAGCATTAAGGAAAGAGGTTGCCAGTTTGAAGTCAGGTTGCCTGCTGTTCCAGTATCAGTTGCTTGAACCACTGAAGTATCCTTTTAACTGGGCCTAGGGCTTCCTTGCAATCTTTCCACTGAGACAGTATCTTCTCTTTGATCTGTTAAGCCTATGAGCTCTAAAATTGCCCCCATACTTAGGATACCTCCCCCATGGTTGGGGGATGTCAGGCAGCTACAGCTCCTCTGCTGTTCTTGAGACAAGTCGCAGGTCCTTTCCATGGAAGGATACAAATAATGGACTTTTCCAATGTAATAGGATTACGGGATTTTTTTTTTAGTGCCCTTCTGTGATTCTATCAGGCATTAGATGGAGATACAGCTAAAAACCAACTGAGTTTTTAAGCTGGGACTGTAGAGCTCTGAATTCTCACAAATGTACTTACTGCATATTTATAAGACAGCTTTAAAGAAGTCAACAAAATCCATCCCCAGCATGCTTATTACGATGGGCTGATTTTTTAAAAATAGCCTGAGAGACAACTTGAGGACTGGAAAGCATATTGTACAGAAATGAATAGGTCTGTTTAGACAAGTAGATACAAGGTGTATTTGTGGTGATTTCCTTCTATTTGGGCCTGGGCATGTTTTCTTTCCACAAAGAGGCATATATTCTTTTATTCTCTGCTTCATTCAAGTAGTTGTGAACCCAACTTGTCCTTAGTATTGTGTGACAGCCTGCTGAGGAAATGGCCCCAAAATAATGAGGGATGGGATTCAGCGAAATATTGTTCATATTTATACTGCCATACAGATCTACACAAAGGCTCCGCAATAGCAGCAGCATTCTGCTGATCTACTGATTTTCTTCTATGTAGACCCCGCAGAGGCACAATAACAAGAGGAAAATAATAAAGAAGCCATTTAAAGATTTGTGACCATGCTTGGTATGAATGTTTCTTTAAATGAGGCAGACCATGAGAACATAATGTGTCCATACGGTGCTGCATTTCATCCGCTCAGAGAAAAATAATTCATGAAGAGAGCATTTCAAATCTATTAAAATATTCCCACTTCCTCTTCCACCAGCTTCAGTTAAATACCAAGAAAGGTTAAAGATTTAATGTATGTCGAGATAGAACTTGCTGTCCTTTTCAGACCCACCTCAACAGAGTCAAAGGCTCATGCTGTGCATTACCACCATCTAAATAAGCTTGCTATATTTTGCCTGACTTTTGAATAAACAAAGGCTTTCAGTCCCTAAGGCTTTGTACCTCAAAACATTAAAACATTGTGTTATTTTCTTGTTTTTAATAGCAAAAATATACCCTAATTCATTCCCTTCTTATTCCTCTTCTGGGGAATTCAGTTTTTTAAAACTGCATTTTCAGATTTTGTAGAACTGGGAAAAGCTGTCAGGAATACTCTTGGTCTAAACATAGGTGCCCTTCCATTTCCCCCCAAGGCTTGAGATTTAATTGGAACATGAAATTTTCAAATTTTGAAAAAAGTGTCAGCATCTTCAGGACCCTGAAAGATTCTGGTCTGAAACTTAAAAGCTGGAGAGTTCTGGCTCCACAGGACTCATCAGACTGCTGTCATGTTATCTGAGCCAGCCAGAGAGGGCACTTCCACAGAGTAACATCTCCCTGAGCCCCTTTCTCAAGGCAGGCTTTCCTGGACGTTCAAACTTATGGCAGTTCAACCTGAAGCAAATCCCAAAAGCAGAAATCTTCCTGTAATTCACTGAAAATGTATCAAAGAAGAGACGCATCTGTAAAGCATTTAGATTTTACAAATTGGCATTTTTCAGCAAAGATATGCTTTGTCAGGAAATTCCTGGCCAACTCTAATCAGGAATGCATTTGGGAACCAAACATTTAGTTAGATCTATGGGCAAGATGGACTTAGCCAAGGAACGAAAGGGACATGATACTCTGATCAGTGATCCAGAAGATCAAAGGACATGGCAAATCAGAAGAGGATGGAATTAACGAACAAAATTATTTACTCGCAATTAAACTAATTTAGCATCACATCTGATGAGACTCTCTACAAAGCACAGCATTTATCAGTGATAAATACAGTTCTGGACAAAAGGGACCGTAGTACAGGGAGCAGAGGAGACCTATGCAACTGCAATCGCAGCACGTGACTTGGAGTAAGTACACCCTATGCAGGCCAGAAGTAATGTGGAGAAAGTAGGGATCATAATCCCCTCTTTTACACTACCAATTCAATTCATGATTACCAATGCATGAGAGTATTTACCCTCAGTAAATTTTGCTTGCTCAAAACCAAACCAAACAAACCAGACTATGTGGGTACTGGGGAGTACTCACCATTCAGTTGGATAATAAATTTAATTTCTCAAAAGTGACATTGTTTACATTAAGTCTTTATACCAGCCCCTAGGAAAAAAAAAAGAAAGAAAAAAAAAGAAAACAGAAAACTGAGGTCCTCAGGGCATTATTTACAGGAAAGTACAGTGGCAACAGGTCATAGCTCAATTCCTTCTCTGAGCAAGAGAATCTAAAACTACATCTCCTCTTTTCTCCGGCCATTAAATGATTGACACTTCTGGCATAAGCCTGAAGATGTGGTTTCAAATCCCTTGAAGCAGAGAAGGAACTGCACTTGGCTAGGTGACTCCCTGGCTAGGTCACGGCTGGGTGACTGCCCTGGTAACCAAGTGACTATAAAACAGAGAGGATTTTGGTCCTTAGTGCTCCAATGGCACTTCACTCCTAAAGCCTCAGGCACCCTCTCAATGAATAAGGCCCCAAAACAACCATCTCCCGCAGCACTACCCCTGCCTGCCCCACACCACCAGCTCCACACTCCCTGCTTTCACCCAGCACTGCCTGGCTTCCTCTGCCTGAGCCCAAGCCACCACCCAATGATGGTTACAGCAGTTACTTGATCTGGAGATAAATCCCTCTGTGGAGGTACTTACCTGGGCTACAGCATAAACATTCTATTCAGATGTTTTTGGTTGCCAAAAACTACTACTGCCATGAATGCACAGGTTAAAGAATACTAGTCTGAAATTCTTGCCTTTCCACCAGTGGTTCAAGACTTAAATTACACCAGCCAAATGCTAGACCTACTAGCTTTGATGGAGGGGAAGAAAAAGGAAAAAAAAAGAAAATAATAAAAAAGAAGCTACTTAATTTCAAAAGAAATTAGTCCTTGCTTAAAACACATTTAAATGTTTTTCCACATGGAATGTCTGATGAAACATCTGCAAATAAAAAATGGTTTCTTACAAAAAAAATGATTATGTAAACATAGAAATTTCTATTTAAAATGAGCATTCAGCTGAGGATTTGAAGGAACATGCAGAGATGGGACACTAGTGTGTGGTTTTCTTGAGTTTTTTTCCAGTCTTCAGAATGACACAATGTCCTTTGCAATGTGCTCTGTAACTGGCAAGTTCAGTATCTGAAGTGCGAGGAGTTGTCTACTTTTCAGCCAGCTATTTAGCAATTCTGGCACTCTGGGACCTTTCACCTCCCAATATTCACAGGTACCAAATTTCTGGTTTGCCACCTCTGGAACAAAGGGAGCTTTGTACTGAATTGGGTATGAATAATTGTAATATGTGATGTGTAGTAACTGGTAGCTGCAAAGCTTGTACCATCTGCAGAGGCAGGGATTTACATGAGCTTTTTGTGGAACCAAAATGAAGGGAAAATTTCACTGTAGAAATAAAGCTGAATCTGCACAGGCACACAGGATTCAATTAGCCTTGTAAGAGAAATGTTTCGTATGAATGTTTGTAATTAAGAGACTTGGGCATTACAAGCCCTCACAGATACTGCTGTCACATACTTTAAGCTGGACTCAGTTTGAAGTAGCAAGTAGATACTCACCTGCTGGCTGGTGGAAATTACTGACTCTGGGGGACAGAGAGTAAAATCAATTATTCACATCTCTTTTGTCGCTGCTACCCACACAGCTACCAGCAGACCTGGAAAACACAGAAGTTTTGAGCTTGATCTTAACACATTCATATGGACTACCTTTATCTGTCATTGGGTAGAAAAACTTTAAAAAGAAAAATCCCTGCTCTATTTTCAAAAACAGTTAGACAAGTAATACTTAAATTCTGTCAACATAACATCTCCTGATGGCCTGTTTCCATTAATTGCTCTTCCTTTCACCAACATTGCTCCTCCTTTAACTCATACAAATATCACTTGGGCCAACAATAGTTTGGGGAATTAATATGTTAGCAGTTTGATATTTTGGGCTGATTCCTTGTATGTATTTAATATCAAGCTACAGACCTTTTCTTGACTGATACATTCCTGTTTATTTTATCTCCATCCTAGCCAAACAATGAGCATTGACAGTGAGCTAAAAATTAAAGATTGATAGAGACTCATCTCTTCTGTTCCTGTTGGCTATGCATCTATCCCTGTTATTTCTAATGCTATTAACGCCCACCATCTAGCCACCTCCTAGAGGAGTGCAGTTCTCCAGGGGACTGATGAAAGCAAGGGAAGTTATAAAAGGCATAAGGCTTTCTGGAGCAGATCTCTTAACAGAAAGAACAGGCCAAGAATTTGCTCATCACCAGCACTGTGGAGGAAGGGAAAACTATGTAAGACAGCATCAAGTAGAGATGAAATCCCTCCTTGGAAAGTCTGTGCCTGAAAAATAGTGTACAGGTTTTTCTTAGTTTGGCACAGAGCTGGGAACCTCTCATGTTGTCTGTGAAGGGTGGCTGCATTGAGAAACAGCTGAGAGAACTGGTAGCTGCTTGCTTCATCTGTCATGGGTCACCAAAGGGGGTCAAGCTGTGAACAAGTCAGCTCACAATGCACGCAGTCTGGGAAGACACAAGCTTCAGCTCTCAGCCCGTCCTGGAGAACCAGATCACACATGAAGGAACTGAGGGACTGAGAGACACTGCGTTTGGTGCTGCCAAGCTGGGGTAGCCTTTCCTGCAGTCCCATCTCCTGTGACAGCCACAGTGTTGCACCCAGGTGACAACCAAGTGAAAGCAAGTGGTGCAAGCTCAGGGGCTATGGGGAGACAGCTATGGCTCAGGCCCAGGGCTGCCCAGCAGGAGAGGTTCCACTAGGGCTGCAACCAGCACTTGCAAAAAACCTGCCGCCTCTCACACTCACATAAAGTGAAGCCGATGCCGATGACATTTGCTTATTCACATCTGGGGGAGCTTAATCAAAAGACAACAAGAAATGCTGTTCAGTTTTGCTTTTTATTCCCTTCAGTGCCATTCCACTTACTTTAAAAATAGATGTCATAGCAAAGACTTATATTTAATGCTTTGCTTGTCACAGAGGGAAGGAGAAATGAGCTGCTGAGCAGTAAGAAACTCTAGGACTGGGGAGGGGATTTATCCAGAGATGAAGACTTTTGGGACTAGATCCATCTTGAACTAATTTTACTAGAACTGAAGGCGTTATTCTGTGCTCACTCAGGAATCATTCCACACACTAGACCTTTTCTGTAAGGCTGTGAGGAAGAGTAAAATCAGTCTCTGGAGGAAACCAGTTGAAGAGGAAGGAGGGAGAATGTCCAGTTCAACCTGTCTTTAGGCAATTTTACCAGTGCACCCATTTCAGTAGAAGGACATAAGTATTTCTCCTGTATATTAATTGAGATCCATTACTTAGCAGTGGCTTGCAGCTACTGAAATACATGTAGCAGTGTTATTAAAGTAGCAGTGTTTTCAAGCAATTTGTTAATAAATGCAAACTTCTAAAGTTTCTGTTATGCACTTGAAGATCCACTCCAGTTCTTCTGTTCTCCCTTAAGACTAGTTATGGCAGTGCCTGTAACACAGTATGGCCCATCCAGCAAAAGGGCTCAGACACCCTGATTTACATAAGCAAAGATGACTGAGGACATACTATTGCTCACTTTCCTGTATTTATAGCTTTCTATTTCTTTCCTCTTGCATGCATTTTTGCAAACTTCTTCTCATTTTGGATTATATCTCAGCTACACGCTGATGAGACAATATTTCTGTCCTTCCTGATCATTTTGGAGGCAATGTTCTTACATTACACCACCAGTTTCATCCACATTTTCAAGAAAACAGCATGGAGCAGATTACCCAGAAATGTCTGGCTCTTGCCTTGGGCAAGCCTGGTCGTGTTTGTCACAGCCTACCTGCAAAGTCCAGATAAGCTTTTCCTCACTGTTCAGAACAGCACATTTCCTCAGGTACACTAATGCCCAATGACAGTTCACCTGTGGTCTATTTCAGGCAATTCTGCCCTAAAATATATTTCCCATCGGCTCTGTTTTGACTCGTACATGCAGGATGCTACCGAGCCAATGCTCTCTGAAAGCGTAATACTCCTAAACAGATACAGCAAGGAATAAAGGAGTTATGGAAGGCCTCAAAATAGAAGCTCTGGGGAAAAGATCCACGGATAACGCAGGCTTTACAGAACGCATGAAGGACATGTTTTTTAATGAGATACCATAAACTTAAGATGCTGACTGGGAAGCCTGTGATCTCCCTGGTCTGGCTTTCATACCTATCACAAATATTATATCTATTAAGCAAGTTGTGCTGTACTTTATTCTCTTATTCTGTCTGCAGGATTGTTGTTAATTTTATTTTAGTATGCTTCTGGGCTACTTTAATAGACAACCTGCACCTACAAAAATATGTATGAAAGATCTCAAAGTGACTAGTGTTCACAAATAGTGGGAAAAAGCTAGTGACATGGTTTGCTTCTGATCCTCAGGAGTAGCGCTTACCGAGTGGCAAAAAAATTAATGGGACAATTGACCCTTACCTCTATTTAAAAAGTACAGAAATGTCAGTCTCTTTTTGGGTCATAATGCATTTTTTATGAACTATTGTAACCAAGTTGCTGATTCCTCCCATCCACTTGTGTAAAAAAAGTTGCAATATGATATTAAAAACTACCACAAACTGGGTCACTTACTGAACAGCAAGGGAAAAAATGCACCTTGTTCCCTAAGGGTACTATATAGTTATGTGACCTGTTTTGCTTGGCTGGCTTTCACAAACCACCAAGTGACACCCCTTCTCTTCTCTGCGCCATCTGGAAGACTTTTATCTTCGTACATCTCTCCTGCTGCAGTGGGAATAAAAGCAACTCAGTGACACGAAGTCAGAAGCCAAAGTTGAGACAGGCAAAGCACAGCCTCAAGCAACTTCACCTCTATTTCCCTTATGACTCTGTGAAGTGCAGTCATCAAAGCAGCACTAATATGACCACCCAACTTGAGGCATACAGCATGCAACTCTGCTCGTGTGAATGCTCTGTGCTCTGAGACCGCACAAGGACGTGTCATCCGAGGACCTGAATGAAACGAAAACAGGAAAAACATCCCAGCAAGTTCTGCTCATCTTCCTGCAGACTTGCATTCCCTGAACACTCAGCCCCCTGCTTCTGGGTTCTCTGGGAGAGATTTAGCTCAAGGCCATGGTTTTCTGCTTTGGGGCTTTTTCCTGTCAAAAGGCAGCTCTCAACTAAAAGGTTGGTGCTGTGGGACAGGACTGCCTGCTGAGTCAGCCCTGGCAGCCTCCTGTCTCTGGTCACTCCTGACAGCTTCTTACTGTCCTGGCCACATCCAGCGCCCTTGGAGGAAAGATGGCTCTCCAGCATCTCCTGGGTCAGCCTCCACCAGCGGGGGGAAAAGGAGCTGCTGCTGACATCCCATGAGGATGTGGGGGCAGAAGAGATCTCCTCTCATCATACCCAGTGGCTGTAGCTCCCCACCACCAGTCACTGTCCCCCACACTACCAGCAGACCCATCAGCTGCCCCTTTGCCCCAGGCACATTTTTCCCACTGCATGAATAAAGCATGAATAAAGTATTGTAAAGTGTTGGTTAAGTTGCAGCAGATGAACTGTTTATTCAGGGAAAATTCAGCTTCTCACTGGAGAATTAACACCAATAGTAAGACAGAGGCTGGGAGTAAGTAGAGGAGACTAGGACACAGCCTGGGAAGCACAGAGAAGCTAATAAAATCACACCACCACTAGACTTTCCTTCAGCTAAAATTTTCCCCTGATCAGTAAATTCCCCAAGCCTGAGGAAACAGATACAAGTGGATCCTGGGCACTGTATTGTCTTGCAGAAAGTGGGGAGGTCCCAATAATGTGTCTCTTGCCAGAGTGACAATATTCTGCAGTGGTGGGACAGCATTGCTATTCTTAATGGATGCCCACTTTGAACTGCACCTACCTTCTGTTTCTGGTGGGATTTAGAGGAGCCTTGTGGATCCTCTACCAACCTCAGCATCATCAGAGCACAGCTCACAAAATTCCTGCCGGCGAG